>NC_137275.1:224305000-224560000 GCF_054371585.1 Giraffa tippelskirchi
AGAGAAAAGCTCAGATTTAACTTCGCGACCTTTCTGTTTAAGTGCACTCACCCAGTGATGGAATGTGAGGTCGTGGGGGTATCATCCACTATTTAAAGACACTGACGGACAGCTCCCCCTCCCGAAAGAGTCTGGAGGTGTCATCACACGCACTCACGTTATTCTGTCCATGCAAGCATAGTACTTGCCCCTGTTTCACTTTGAAAAATAAAACCTTAGGCAGATTGTTGGTTTGAAAAGAATATTCTGAGAGAGTCTAAGAAAGTGAAACAGAATGAATGGAAATAGCTTTGTAAAATAATGCAGCAAATGAAAGCAAGTATCCATAACAATATTTAAGAGAAGACATTTACAGCTTTTAAGTCTTCTGGGTTTGCACTGACTCCAGTAGGCAGAGAGATATCCATCACTGCATGGGAGGACCCAGATGACGACTCTTCACTGCTGGGCTTGTAGCTGAAATAAGGTAGAGATGAGGACACGAAACAAGTAAATGGAAAAGATTCTTGAAGAAAAGGCCCTGTTCCTTGGTTTCTAATTTGAGTCTCTAATTATTTGCTTCTGTATGATATATGTGTTATAATCTCTGAATTTTAAAGAGATCTCTGCGTCATCCATCCCAACCCTTTCCTCACTTGACCAGTAGCCTCAGTGGACCACCGTTCTGGAGTTGGAGGAGATGATAAAGGCTATTCGGTCCAATCTCTTAATTAGCTAGTTGAGGACATTGAGGATGAGAGCAAGGCATTTGTTCAAGGTCACATGACTAGCTCGCCTCAGGGCTCCATGAGTCTATTGATTCTCATCCTGATTCTTTCTCTAGCAGAGCATATATTCCAAGAAAAAAATTAACTGTATATTGGCAAGAGACTGGATGAACATGTTCAGAAATAGACTGGAAGGAACACACTAGATGGCAGCAGCTACTTCCTCTGGATGATGAGCTCATAAGAGATTATCTCTTTTCTTTCCCATGTTTTTCTCTATCTTCTAAAATTTTCACAGTAGATATTTGATTTTAAAAAATGTTTCAAGGACTACCCTTTGTCTAGGAATTGTGCTTGTGGGGGAGCTGAGGAGAAAGGCAGAGGGAGTAACATGGGCAATTCGATTGATTTTGTTTTTGCTTCTCTGGTATGAGAGAAAAGAATAGTGAAATGGGGAATTAGGAAACTTGGGTTTTATCCCAGTTCTGCTGAGAGATTACTTCCCCTTTCTAGAGTTCATTTTCTTATTTGTAAAATTAATTGCGAAAAAGTATAAACTTGTGCTTTAAAGTTATAATTCCAAGACTTTGTTTTGAGAGGCAGAGAGGCCTGTTGCTACAATTAAGCAGAGTTAATGCTAAAAGAGGAGAAGGCTGGTAGGGCAGGGACTGGATCGGAGTGTGTTCTGCAAAGGTTGAGTTTTAGATTCCTGCCTCAAGATGTGGGAGAGACAGCTGAACATCTGAGAGTAGAACCTGGGAGAGGAGTCAGGATTAAAGGAAGAGCCTGGGGAGACAGCTTCACGGAGGAAGATGAACTGACCTCACCCCCCCAAAATAAGTATGAGTGAAATGGGAGCTATTATTCAAATTAGTGAGGTGATAAGGAATCTTTTTTCCCCAATCATATCTTATCGACCATGTATAAAGCAAACCCTATTAGAAGTTTGAGATATCATACTTGCCATAAAAATGTAAATAGTATAAAATTTCTGGCTCATTCTTCACCAACTTAATAATTTGGAACAAAATATAAGGCAGTGTGTAACTGAAAGTATGGCATCCAACATGCCCGTGATTGGATGAATGAGTGTCACCAAAAGTGGAGAACTCTGGCTCACAGATGCAAATACTCTGTCAACACGACGGAAAAGGGCCTCCTGAGTGGAGAGTGTCTATGAAAAGTTGCTGGAGCCTTGATGACTGGTTGCCATGGCGACTGTTTCAACCAGGGAACAGAAACCTTCCTTTCAAGAAGCCCTTTGCCTGCTGCCAAAGACAGCAATCCTTCCCAAAGGCATTTTGTTCCAAGAGAAGGAGAGAAATGAAATCCTTTTTTCTTTTCTTGTGAATACAACAGAGAAGTTGTTAAAAGCTAAATACACGAAAGAGACCCTCTCAACATAGAAACTGTGCTGGCATTTTCTTAAATCAGGAGAGTGTGCATTTGAAGGCAAAGAATTTCTCACATGAATAAGTACTACACAGTTACATTTGGAATTTGTCCAACCCAACTTCAGCATCATATAGCCAAAAGCATGTTCTACCTGGATTTTTTTTTTAACATTCTGTCCCCAGTTTATTTAAAAAAACCCCAAAACCAAAAAACCCCCACAAAAGATAGAATACTGAATACCATATCTCTATTGCTTTCTTTTGTAGATTAACAATCTGGAATGCAGATTACCAAGTTTTTGATGAGAGCCCTTTTATGCATAGCAGCGTGTGGAAACACTGGAAGCTGCTCTGGGATCCGGCAGCCCCATATTCTTGCTTAGAGAAGAGGCCTGGAGCGGCGATCTGCTGACAGCGACCCGAGTCCTAGCTGTCCTGCTGCAGAGCCCTTGCTGCGTTCGCTCGGGTGCCTCCCTGTAGGTCCCACATACTGATTCTAGCTTTGCCCAGAACAAGTTTGCTCGTTCCTCCCTGCAAGACATGCTAGGGACTCAGACAGTGATCACACCCTGTCTGCCAGAAGAGAGGCACCCAAGAGTAGGAATGGCAGTAATGGAGCTGCCTGAGAAAGTGTGACCCTAGCAGGACCTTAGGGAATGAAGAAGGGTGTGGAGGGAGAGCAGAGGGCGGAGACTGGCCCAGGACGGAAGGCGGGACTTTACGTGGGACTTGACTAGCTGATGAACGAACCCTGAGAAGAGAGGGACTGGCCTGGGATCACAGACAAGGCTGGGAGATGAGGTCGAGCAATTGAGAAACAGCGTGCTGTTCCTTAAAGCTGGCGGTCTCAGATAGCGCTGTCTGAAGGGGGTGATTTAGAAACTGGACTGGGCGTCATGGTCTACCTCTAACTGTGAGAACGTGGCAGGCTCCTCCCCCTCCTGGCGCCTCAGTTTCTTTACCACTAAAATAAGGGATTACTATATCGTTCCTAAAATCCTTTTCAGCTCTGATCTATGACATAACTGCATGGAATTTCTAAGTTACCCATTCTGAATGCTTTGCATCATGTGTGATAACAAGTATAAACAGCAAAATACCAGCCATAGAAATCAGTGTTGTTGAGAATAGGAAGAATTAAGAAAATAGAACAGAACAGGAGGTCCTAAGGGGTGGTAGAGAGAAGAAGGAAGAAGCCTGTGTTCTAGTCTGGCTCTTCCACTACCTGATTCACTCTGGGTGATCACCAAGGTATAAGGCATATTTTCATAAACATTTTAGGACGGTGGCTTGGTAAGCAAAACAATGGTCCACAGAGGTGTTCATCTCTTAACCCCCAAACCTGTGAATCTGTTACCCTAAATAGCAAAGGGGATTTGCAGTGTGATTAAGGTAAGGCTCTCGAGCCAGGGAGAGTCTCCTGAATGGATTCCAGGTGAGTCCAATGTGATCACAGGGGTCTTCATAAGGGAAAGAAGCAGGAGAATCAGAGAAGGAGGTGTGATGGTGGAATCAGGGGTCTGAGTCAGAGGGAGATACTAAAAGATGCTGTGCTGCTGGCTTTGAAGATGGAGGGAGGGAGGCTCAGGCCAAGGAAAGCAGGTGTCTCTAGAATCTGGAAAAGGTTCCCCTGGAGCCTCCAGAAGGAACATAGTCCCAATAACACCTTGGTTTGAGGACTTCTGACTTCCAGAATGATAATACATTTGAGTTAAGTCATTGTGTGTGTGTGTGTGTGTGTGTGTGTGTGTGTGCGCGTGCGCGCAGCTGTGTCAAACTCTTTGAGATCCATGGACTGCAGCCCACCAGGCTCTTCTGTCCATGGAATTTCCCAAGCAAGAATACTGGAGTGAGTTGCCATTTCCTCCTTCAGGGGATCTTCCCAACCCAGGGAATGAACCTGCTTCTCCTGCATTGGCAAGTGGATTGTTCTACCTCTGAGCCACCTGGGAAGCCCCTGCAAGTCATTATATTTACGGTAAATTGTTACTAGTAGCAACTAGTTGTCAAATCAGGCCTTGGAGTTAGTCTGCTAAGGGTAATCCAAGGTTCTTAGCCCTGGATACCATTAGAAGACCCTGCAGGGGGTGAGGTCAGACAGAGTTCTGCAGAGTTCTAAAAGCTCTCCAGATGAGTTCAATGTACAACCTGATTTGAGAACCACTGGCTGGCTGCTAATGACCAGAGATTTTGTTGGGCGAACACGACTTTTCTAAGTAAAAGAGTGGGAGCCGCTTCTGAGAGAATATTTGCTCTTTTCCTAATAGTTATATATCATAATCTACCTTTCTGGAAGACAAATTAATAATATAGTGTTTGAATTAGAAAAAAGCCAAAAATGGGAGAGAAAAGTGTATATGAGCAAAACAAAACTGTTCCATAGAGTAAGTAGCTGTTTAAGAATATCTGCTATATTCCACATTAAAAAAAAGTGAACAATTTTACTTATGGACATCTTTATCATTCAAAAAGATTTGGAGAGAGAATTCTTTGGCAGAAGTGAAGCCCTGAGAGCCACTGTCCCCCTGACGGAGACGGGCTTACCTGGCGCAGGCCACTATGCGCTTGTATTCTGAGCCGCTGTAGCCGGAGGCTGGCACACACAACAAACAGACAGACAAAAATAAGAGCAAACGGTTTTTAGCTTCTTTTGGGACATGTCAGAACAGAATCATTAATGAGCAGGCCTCTGAACACACTTAAAAATGATTTGAGATCTGGAAGTTGGCACTTTTGATGATTTTAATGGAAATTCTGGTTTTAATGGAGTGGTCAGTTGGCTCCTGACAGTCCAGGAACTGTTGAAAGCATTAGAACAGTTCTGTGCTCTCCAAGAACTTAATAAGGAAGGAGTCATTTAAGGCAGATCTGCATCTGGGGGAGGTGGCAGGGAGGAAGCGGCCATGTCTAGATTCTCTGGTAGCTGGAAATTTCCCGCAGGAACAGGACTCAGTCAGAAGCAGAAGCTGTCAGGCAGGGGACAGCACAGCCCTTGGTCCCAGGGCCACGGGCCGGAGGACCGGGTGTACGCGGCCGCGCTCCTACACTGGGAGGGAGCCGCCCATCCGAAGAGGGGAGTGAGGGCCGCGCGGAGAGGAAAGACAGGCGCGTTAAGCAAGACTCGCTGGTCCCCAAGAGACCAAGCTGAAGATGGAGGCCAGGAAATGTGCATTTGCCAGACTCCTAGGGATACAGAAAGGGTACGGGATAGAAGCCCAACAGAGGTTCTCTCAGAAATGAGAGAAATTCAGGGCTTGGGAATGGAACACAGACATAAAACTAGTAACAGAAATTCAAGGTTCTGAAATTAGGCCCTTACTGCTAGTTACATTCTCTTTTTCTTTTAAAGTCTTTATTGAATTTGTTACAATATTGCTTCTCTTTTGTTTTTTTTTTTCTTTCATGTTTTGGTTTTTTGGCTGCGAGGCATGTGGGATCAGGCAAACCAAGCCACTGGACTACCAGGGAAGTCCCTAGCTACATTCTTTTTTTTCTTAGCTTTTATTTTTAATTGATTTTTATTTGGAGGATGATTGCTCTACAATATTGTGTTGGCTTCTGCTGTGCAACGTGAATCAGCCATAAATATACCTGTCTCCTTTCCCTGAACCTCCTCTCTAATACCCATCCCATCCCACTTCTCTAGATCCTAGTTACATTTTTTAAAGTGCTTTTTTAGTCAAAGCAATTTCTGGATCAACAGTGGATACATTTAACCTAGATATTGTTATTTAGTATCAGTTTCCAACTGTTATTAATGAGCTACCTCTATTATAATATATGGCAGTTATGTTTACTCAGATGTCAACCTATTAAAGAATTTGAATGAGAAATTACTTTAGCACATTTTTCCTAATCAGAGAAGCTCTTCGGCATTCTTTATGCTTAGCCAACATTATAGTGTAAATCATGCTGTTTTACCTTCAATTTCCTGGGTTTCAATTTTCAAATGGAAGCTGCAAACTTCCTCCGAGGTACTGATTTTGTGAACCACAGTTTTTACCTATATTGGGACAAATAAACAAGAAGACTGTTTAAAATGGGGAGTGGAAAACGTATTATGGCAGGACTGTGTCTGAAAACAGGATGCAAGTATTTTTATCACCCAGTGCAAATGGGATGCACTAAAGACCCATTTTCCCAGCAACTGGACTTTCAGCAAACTCCACAATTTGAAACATAACTGAGAAGCCCAAAGTAAGCTAAAAATGATCTCTCTCCAGGCAGAACCTTGGTCCAAATTCCACGCAGTCAAATCTGAGCACCTCACTCTGCAGGAAAGTTTTTAAGACTTTCATCCTTGAGCCTGTACTTTCTAATTTTACACAGAACACCACAAGGTCATGAAGTATGGTTTTCTCCAGCCCACAAACCACTGTGGTAACAACAAATTATAGGTGTGCATGGAAGGGCAGGGGTGCTGCCAGAAGTAGGTGTAGTGAGGGCAACCAGAAGTGACAGGACAGTGGACCATCCATCTTCCCACCTGCACACAATCTTAGCAACAGTCTTTGAAGGAATAAATGTGCTAAAGATGAGTGCACAGTTAAATAATCAGGGGAATGTTAATTTATGCTCAGAATATGTAGTTTCTATTATTTTAGGCATTTGGCAGTTACAGCTTAGTTTTTCAAAGCTGTTTATGTGTGTCCATGTAGCCTGTGGTTAAAAATAGAAGGCACTTAAGCCCTTACATATACACATTAGTCAGCAGTGATGCTGGATAAATGAGATGTGACTGTTACTAACCTCAGCATCCATGTATATACGTGTGAATGTATACATACATACACACATCATATGCATATACATATACATATAAACATAAAAATTATTTATCTCTATAAAACTATATGCATATACTTATATGTAATTTCTAAATATAAAGATTAACAGCTATTTTCAAAAAGAAACTGTGGGGATAGCTATCAAGATAACCAGAAAGAATGATAAATGACTCTTAGCTCAGTTATGGTTACCCAAGCCCAGATTTCTATAACTTTGTGGCAAGGTCTCTTTCTTTTAGATTACTTACTATAAGCTGATGTATAACCTCAATTAAGTTGCTCTCCACAAAATACTCACATGCACTGTGGCCAAGCCGCTGTTCTGTCCAGTACTTAGGACCACGAGGTCATCATTGAGAGGCACCTGGAAAGATTTTTGCATTCAATACTATTTCTCATGCTTATTTACTTTGCACAAAAGGCTGTGGACAGTAACAACTATTTCTGGTTATTTGTATGTTTAAATATACCTTAAATAATCTAAAATGTGGTAATTAAAAAAATACATATCAGCATCTATATACCGATAGCTACTATTACTGATACGGAACCTAGTTTTTCCAAAGTAGTTTTTCCCTTGGGAAATTCTCACTGGCCATCCAGGTTTTCATTTTTAAAAACGCAGTAGTAGCAAAGGACATGGGGGCGGTTGTCGGGCGACCTGCAGACCATGTCCAGTTTGGCCACAGTCTGCACGTGTCCGGGGTCAGCTGGAACCACTGGCAGGTTTCCCAAGTGCGTCTTTACTCTGCTGTCAAACCTCTGTGTGTGCTGTTCTCTGTGTCCAGGACATTCTTCGCTTCTCTTCACCTGGCTAACTTCTGATTCTTCCAGATTTATCCTGCCCTTTTGCATGCATTTGAAAAACTGCTCTCACCTCTCAGCCTGGCTCAGGAGGCTCCCCTCTGTCCTTCTGTGAACCTAGCAAAGATCTTAGTTTTCACCGTTTGTTGCAATGACTGTCTCCTCTACAGCACAAGGGTTCTTTGTGTTTTACCTTTGGATCTCAGTGCCCAGGACAGAGCAGGCATCCCTGCTTAGAATATCGTAGGTACTCATCTTAGGTTTAAGGAGTGAATAGTTACATTTGTATAAGAAGGGCAGGACAGATTATCTCGAAGGTCCCATCTAGTTGTAAAATATTATTTTGAAAAATCTTTTATTTACCTCTATTGGCCTCCCAAGGAAATACTTCTCTGACATCTTATAATGGTAGAGGTCACCTTTATTCTTGTAAGACACTTTGATATCCATGTTCAAGCGGAGTTTTCTAACCAGGAGTGAATACTCTGTCAGGCCCTCGATGGCATTAATTGTATCCTATCAACAAACAGCAAGGTGCAAAAATAGGTTCACTCATTTGCATACCCCCTGTTTACAAATAGACTTTCTTATGAGAAGGTGAGTCAGTGTTGCCTGGAGATGAAACTCCAGGTGACTGAGTGAAACTAGTTAAGGGCCCCTGTGTGGAGGGGGAAGGAAGAGTCTCCCTCCACCAGTGAGGATGCTGCTGGCCGCAGGGACAAGAAGGCAGTGTGGCCTTACATCCAGGTTCTCCATGTGTCTTGAGCACGTGACCTCAGGCAAGTCATCCTTTCCAGAATGCCTCCAACTCCTTGCACAACTGTGGATCTCCTTCCCATCCTCATATCTAAGCTTAACTAGCCCCACAGGGAAGACACAGAGAATCTCCCCCTTCTCATTATTCTGTTTCAATGTTCTTCCCCTCTGCTCCTTAGAGCATTCTTCTCAATTGGTAATATTTTATGTAGAGTTTTTCACTGGCATCCCCCCACTCTATGTAAGATTTTTGGGGGCAACAGTACATCTTTCTTGGCATCCGTTACATTTAGCAGGTACACACATGGTAGTTATTCAACAAATATTTGGTGAAGGAATAAATGTGTGCATGAGTGCTAAGTCGCTTCAGTCGTGTCCAGCTCTACGCAACCCTATGAACTGTAGCCTGCCAAGCTCCTCTGTGCACGGGATTCTCCCAGCAAGAATACAGGAGTGGATTGCTATGTCCTCCTCCAGGGGATCTTCCTGATGTAGGGATCAAGCCCAGGGCCCTTACGTCTCCTGCATTGGCAGGCAGACTCTTTTAACCACTAGCGGGATGAACTTAATTTTTCTAGATCTTGTCTTCCTCATCTACAGAATTGGGGGACCTGGTTGAATCAGAGAGAGCAGATTTGTGACCACCTTCCCACCATGTCCAAGCAGCCGGTGCTCACCAGTGGGGTCTTCTTTCCTCTAAGCCTCCAGTTGTGCCCATGGTGAAACCCATTTCCTTCCCCTGATTAGAATTAGATGATCACTAACATCACCCTTAAGGAGCCCTCTAGCTCTAAATTGTATATGCACACACACACACCCTGTCATTGCCCAAGCATCCAGGGAACAGGGAAGATGCTAACATTTGAGATAAACTTGAGTGTAGATGTACACTATACAACTACTTGATAGTTATAATGCAAAATACACATACTCAAATGAGTTTACATCGGTAGGTAGACAGATAAACATGCTAATAATCAGTATTCCTCTTACTTTTCATTTAGTATTGTGGAAAGGAACATCTGTGCCTTTGTTTACGAGGCAGCCACTATTTCTTATATAGGATTTAATATAATTGCTGATAACTCTCCTAGCCCTTCATGGTAACTAAGAATCATAAAGGAAGTTCTGGGCTTGGAGTTTAGAGGTGTGAGTTCTGATGCTGGCTTTGCCAGTAACTCTGTGAATGAACCTCCTGAACCTCCTGGAGCTGAGTCTCGCCTCTGCATGAGAAGGGTGTCGAGGCAGAGGTTCCTTAGGGTCCTTGATTCCAGTCATTTATTCATATCTTTAGTGTGCTCATTCGGTGACAGAACCATGGAGGCCAGAAGGAGTGTGGAATATGCGGTGTGGGAGGCACTAGAGACATCTCCAGGAAGATACCATGAGAGAAGGCAACATTACCTGGGTTGAATAAAAGCCACCTCCATATCGCTGCTCTTCTGATAGCCATCTGATGATCGGATTCACATAATTCATGTCTTTCAAGTTCAGATTGGTAAGTAAGGCATAGGCCGTGGTTTCTACCATACGAGCTGTGCCAGTATTAGGTGCAGAGCTGTCTTTCTGTTGAAGATCATCTTTCCAAAAACGATAAATGGGTTGATTACCTAAACATCAACAAATCACACTGGTAAATATAATGAAAAATGTGAATTTGGCGTAACAATTCTAGCAGGTTTCTAGACGTTTCTTCCGGTAGTGGCCTTCTGGTTTCCAAAGTTCCATATTCTTTTGTAAGAAGAATTTTCCAAGGTGACCAGTACAAACAAGATCTCTTAACACAGGGCTGTTTTAACCTATAATGGAAAAGAATCTAAACATGAGCAGATAGACAGACAGACAGATGGGTAGGTGATAGATAGCTGAATCACTTGGCTGTACACCTGAAACTAACACAACACTGTAAATCAACTAGACTTCGATAAAAATAAGAAAAACAAGGCTGTTTGTCTTTATTCAGAAAAGTCACTGTGGAACATTTCCATGTGCTACATGTACTTTTGTATGGTAGGATGGGAAGGGCAGTAAGCTGGAAGCACTAACAGTACCCAGGTCCTAGCCTCTACTCGGCTACTAGCAGCCCTGTAAACTTGGATGGATTCTTTTCATTCTGTGATTCTTCCATTTCCCTGAAGTGTAGATAGTGCTTTCTTCCTTGCAGTGAAACTCAAGTGAGATACCAAAATGTAAATGTTTTCATAAACCAGAAAGCTCTATATATACATATATATGTATATATATACACTTATTGTTATTATTATTGACACTACCAAAAAAATTAGAGAACGTTTCTCCTTGATAGAAAAAAAAGAAACACAGTTTGGAAATTTTGAGATCATACCTAACCCTTAACTATTCTGTGTCCTCCCAATTTAAAACACTAAAGACAATTTCATGTAGGTGATACTTGTCATAAGTTAGTCTCTAGGTCATACTTGGTTTTACTGTCCTGTGCTGTGTGTGTGCTGTGCTCAGTCACTCAGTCGTGTCCGACTCTCTGTGACCTCAGCGACTGCAGCCCACCAAGCGCCTCTGTCCTGGGACTTTTCAGGCAACAATACTGGGATGGGTTGCCATTTCCTACTCCAGGTGATCTTCCCAACCCAGGCATCAAACCCATGTATCCTGCATTGGCAGGTGAATTCTTTACCGCTGAGCCATGTGGGAAGCTTTATATATCTATATCTGTATATATATTTGGAGGAGGAAACGGCAACCCCTCCAGTGTTCTCGCCTGGAAAATCCCGTGGACAGAGAAGCCTGGTGGGCTACAGTCCATGGGGTCACAAAGAGTCAGACACGACTGAGTGCCTGAGCACAGTGTATATATGTGTGTGTGTGCGCGTGTGCGTGCCTGTGTGTGTGTACACACGTAAACGTATATATGAGCTTCCCTGGTGGCTCAGACAGTAAAGAATCTGCCTGCAATTCAGGAGACCTGGGTTTGATCCCTGGGCCAAGATCCCCTAGAGTAGGAAACAGCAGCCCACTCCCATATGGCTTGCCTTGAGAATTTCATGGACAGAGAACCTGACGGGCTACATAGTCCATGGTTTGCAAAGAGTCAGATACTACTGAGCAACTAACACACACACACACGCACACACACACACAGGTGTGTGTGTATATGTGTGTATGTATGTGTATATATGTGTGTGTGTATATGTGTGTGTGTGTATGTGTGTGTGTATATATGTTGTGTGTGTATATATGTGTGTGTATGTGTGTATATGTGTGTATGTATATATATGTGTGTGTGTATGTGTGTGTATATGTGTGTGTATGTATGTGTGTGTATGTGTGTGTATATGTGTGTGTATATATGTGTCTGTGTGTATATGTGTGTGTGTGTATATGTTGTGTGTGTATATATGTGTGTGTGTATGTGTGTGTATATGTGTGTGTATGTATATATATGTGTGTATGTGTGTGTGTGTGTGTGTGTGTATACACACATATTCTTTCCAATATTCTTTCCCTCGTGGTTCATCGTAGGGTATTGACTGTGGTTTCCCTGCTAGACAGCAGGACCTTGTTGCTATCCATTCTGTATGTAACAGTTCTTCATCTGCTAACCCCAACCTCCAACTCCATCACTCCAACATCCCCCCCTCAAAATTCTGATGTATCTGTTTACAACTCAGAATTACCTTGCTTGCTTGACTTGAGGGACAAAATGTTTTCCCTCCCTCTTGAAGGCTTTTTTTTGAATGAAGATTTTGTTTCTAAAGATAGTTCCAGTTCAAACATTATGTGAACTAATACATTCCCTTCTAGCTCTTAAATTCTATTATTTTATGATTCATTTCTTACAATATCCAAGATATTTCTTTTGTGTTATTTGAAAAGTATTATAGAAGTAGTTTTGAAGTATATGTTGAGATTCAGTCATTTTTTAAATGATGACAGAAGTCAAATTTTGTAGATGGTGATAAACCTCACGTACTATTATTAAACTTTTAGGAAACTTCAGCCAGGAGAGGGCTCAGAAGTACCCAACCATGCCAGTGCTGGTCAAGGCACATTGGCCAATGACCACTACTCCTCTTTATTTCTTTATTCTTGACCCATAGTAAGCAATGTCTTTATTCTTCAAAATGAAATATATGCCTTTTGGTCAGCCTGGTACAATATAAGCTAGGTCATGCACTCTTCTGCTCAAAGTCCTCCAATGACTTCCCTTCTCACTTGAAGTGGAAGTTAAGGTTTTGGGGAATCCCACTGGCCCCCAGAGTACCTCGATATGAGTAAGACTCAGACACTGCTTGCTCTGCGTAGAGGCAGACCCAAACCAGGCAGCGTGGTTGGGGTAGAGGAGCAAAAGCTGGATTTCAGCTTCCTTCGCCTGTGCTTTGTACATTACCCCGCTGTATGCAGGAGTCCTGCAGAGCTCCGGTAACGCCCCCTGGGGTCCTGCCTGGTGCTCCCTCGCCCTTTCCTTCCCTGACGTCACTCTGCCCTCATCCCACTTCTCTCCAGTCACCCTGAGCTCCTTGCCTTCCTTGGAGCACCAGGCAAGCTCCTACCTCAGGCATTTTCATAAACTGTTTCTCTATCAGGAAACACCCTTCCAGAAAGCCACTGGTTTGCTTCCTCACCTCCTTCAGGTCTTGACTCAAATACCATCTTCTCAATGAAGCTGAAGCCCAACCACCCTGTTTAAAATTACAACCAATCCCCTCACTTTCTCTCCCTTCCTTGCTTTATTTTTCTTTGTATCAGTCATCACTAAATAGGTTAATATATCACTGAATAGTCACTACATGCAATGTTTTAGTTATTGATCATGTTCTCTCACTAAACAGAATATAAATTTCATGAAGGCCTGGACTTTTTTCTTTTTTGTCTGATGCTTTATCCCCAGAGCCTAGAACAAAGCCTGGAACATAGGAGGTACTCCATACACATTTGTTGAATTAAGAAATGCATAAATATGAGCTGAATGAGTGACTAAATAAATGAATAGTAGTGCTTATTAATTGTATTGTGATGTCTTTGTTCCTTGAGAGTGGGCATTCTGTCTCACTCTACTTTGCACGCCCCAACCTTTCCCAGAATTAGCACAGGCTATATGTTTATTAGGACCATAAAGAAGGTTGAGGGCCAAAGAATTGAACTTTGAACTGTGGTGCTGGAGAAGAGTCTTGAGAGCCCCTTGGTCAGCAAGAAGATCAAACCAGTCAGTCCTAAAGGAAATCAACCCTGAATATTCATTGGAAGGACTGACGCTAAAGCTGAAGCTTCAGTACTTTGGCCACCTGATGCAAAGGACTGACTCATTGGACAGAACCCTGATGCTGGGAAAGATTGAAGGCAGGAGGAGAAGGGGACAGCAGAGGATGAGATGGTTGGATGGCATCACTGACTCAACGGACATGAGTTTGAGCAAACTCTGGGAGATAATGAAGGACAGGGAAGCCTGGCGTGCTGCAGTCCATGGGGTCCAAAGAGTCAGACACAACTGAGCAACTCAACAACGTGCTTATTGGACACTTGGTGAACAAATGTCAGAAACAAGTCGTACCTTTGACGAAAGCTTTCTTCTTCAGAGCAGAGACAATTGAACGAAACTGTGGGTGTGCTTTATCTCCTAGGGAAAGAGCGTAAGCAGCAATGGCCAGTGTAAAAGCACTCTGGGTTGAGAGGGCATTTTCATGCAGAAAGATGTCAGCTTTACTTACAGCCGTGGTGATTTTCTGGAAACAAGAGCAGAGGATACTTAAGTTTCTTTGACAAGATTTGTCCTATCAACTGACGGGATCTACCTCCAGGTTCCACCAGCCCAGGTTGCGGCAAGATGAAAGGCAGAAAGGGAAATGACCTAGTGGAAATGGATGGTGGCTCCCTGAAGCAAATCCTTCTGGGAGAAGGAGCAGAGGGTAACCTGGAAAATGAAAATAAGATTGTCCAAACCGGTTTAAGTTTTTGCTTCTGAAGGCTCCCTCCTTGGTAGAGGTTTTCCCATTTAGTTTCTGCTTCCCATGTCAGACCTGGCTTCTGGGAAGAAGAAGCATCAAGTAGAGACATGGCTTTCTTCTCCACCCAGCATAGCTGAGACAGAGTCACATTTTCAAAAGTCTTACTAAATAAAACCATCAGCAGCAAAAAAAGAGCCAAGCTGCCAAAGTGCTTTTTGATCCTAAGGATTCCTGGGAAAATAATCTCTATGCCTCTGCCCGGAGACAACTGAAATAGTTATTTTGGATAAGTGGGTGAGGAGGCAGTATGGTACAATATTCCCCTCGCCTTGTCTGGCACCTCCTCGCCAGCTCCATCTGTCTCTCACTCACATACCACCAGGCACTGGCAATGTTCCTTGTTGATTATTTTGTCTTGTTGAATATATATATATATATGCATGCTAAGTTGCTTCAGTCATGTCTGACTCTTTGTGACCCTATGGACTATGGCTTGCCAGGCTCCTCTGTCCATGGGATTCTCTAGGCAAGAATACTGGAGTGAGTTGCCATGCCCTCTTCCAGGGGACCTTCCCAACCTGGGGATCAAACCCACGTCTCTTGTGTCTCCTGCACTGGCAGGCGAATTCTTTGCCACTAGTGCTACCACGTATATATGTGTGTTTGGCCGATTGAGAATTGTTTGCTGATTGAGAATTGAACCCGTGCCTCTTGTATCTCCTGCATTGCAAGCAGATTCTTGACCACTGAGCCACCGGGAAGCCCCACATGTGTATATGTGTGTGTGTGTGTGTGTGTGTGTATACACACAAGAGATGTAAGAGATGCAGGTTTGACCCCTGGGTCATGAAGATCCCCTGGAGGAGGGCATGGAAACCCACTCCAGTATTCTTGCCTGAAGAATCCCATGGACAGAGGAGCCTGGCAGGCTATAGGCCACAGGGTCACAAAGAGTCAGACACAACTGAAGTGACTTGGCATGCACGCATGCATACATATATTTAGGGCTTCCCTGGTGACTTAGTGCTAAAGGATCCACCTGCTGATTCAGAGATGCGGGTTCAATCTCTGGGTGGGGAAGATCCCCTGGAGAAGGAAATGGCAACCCACTCCAGTATTCTTGCCTGGAAAAGCCCATGGACAGAAGAGCCTGGCAGGCCACAGTCCGTGGGGTCACGAAAGAGACAGACACAACTTAGCGACTAAACAATAACAACAACACACACATATAACAATTCTCCTGAACTAAACTAAAACCATTTCATTCTGTGGTTCAAGTCCTACCAGTCCCCTTAGGTTTTTTCATCTCAGTTCTGCCAGCTGGTTTGAAGGATAGGTCTAATTTACTTCCCAGATCAGGATCTCATTTCTGTTAATCTTTAGAGTCTTCTATGTTGATTCACTTAAGTGGATCCTCTCCTTTCTCCCCTCAGCTTCCAAGCAAATGAAACAGTACAACCCCAGGCAGAAAACATGGTAGGGGGTGTCCTTAGCAGTTCTGAGATACAGAGCACTTTAGTACTCAGTATTCCATGTAATTCCATCCTTTGGCCACCTGATGCAAAGAGCTGACTCCTTGGAAAAGACCTGGATGCTGGGAAAGATCGAAGGCAGGAGGAGAAGAGGATGAGATGGTTGGATGGCATCACCGACTTGATGGACCTGAGTTTGAGTAAGCTCCGGGAGTTGGTGATGGACAAGGAAGTCTGGCGTGCTGCAGTCCATGGGGTTGCAAAGAGTCGGACACAACTGAGCGACTGAACTGAACTGAACTGATTCCATGTAATAAAAGAACAGTCCCATACATAGTGTAAGAGTTAGCAGGGGTAAGAGTAGGGTCCCAGGGACATGGGGTCATCTTCTCATCACAATCAGAAGTTATTTATTCTAATCACAGATCTACAATTCAGTATCTTGTGACATGGGACAATTAAATTCACCTTTCTTACAGGCCCCAGTTTTCTCAGCTGTCAATGAGTGGGTTGGACTAGATGCTCTTTAGCATCTATCATACTTCCAAATTCCTTAAATTCTGGAGTTCAGGTTATTTTCAAACCCCCCATCCTATCCCCCGCTCTGTTCCCCAAATATGGTACAGAAACAGACAGTGGGTGTTGAAGAAAGAAAACACTCACCTCCATGGGGCATATATCAAAAGACTTTCTAATTCCAATCACAGCAAAGGCTGTAAGATACAAAGTCTTCTCTCGGGCTTCAACAGGCAAGGTCCCCTAAAAACAAGCAGTGTTTTAAAAGGAGAGTGAAATGGTGTCTTTCAAGCGAAATGACCTGGCTTGACTCTCCACTTTGGCCTCCCCTCCCTCTCTCTCCCTTCATGCACTCTAGCTGGACCCCTGGCATTTTCTCAAAGCTCTGAGTTTTACATGCTTTCACTTGCTTTTCTCTCCCCCACCTCTCCTCCCTGGAGCTCCACTTCATACCCCTTCCCCACATTCAAGTTCACCTTCTCCATCAAGACCCTGTTAAAATGCCACCTTCTCTACAAAGCGCTATTCTTCTTCCGTCCTCCCATATTTTCTCCTCTTAGGGCAGTGACATTCCAAGGCAATGTTTCTAAGACCTTCCAGGAAATGACCTTCTACTCGTCTCTCCAGCTTTATTTTGTGCCACTTACCCATGAGTCCTCTAGGCTACAGCTCTTTGAATGAACCACCCTCTCTCCACTTCAAGATAACAGGCATGCTGCTTGCGCTACTTGGAACCTTCTGCCTGCCTCTCTCATACCGAGCTCCTAGGAACCTGATCAAATAGTTTTTTCAACTTTCCCAATCTAAATGAGAGCTCCTGCTTTCAAAGAAACCGTATTGACCTTTTCTTAATGTGAATCACACACTTGAAATCACTTAATGTCTGACTTTTCTGCTAGATGGTAACAATCGCCATGGCCTCAGTGACCATACCTGTTTTGTTCATTATTATATCCCTACCAGGTAGCACTTTGTACACATTCTGTACATATTTATTGAATGAATAAATGAACACATAAACTTAAATCTTGATTAGAGTTGTTAGTGTTTGTACCCTACACTCCCTACCAATGTGTGAGCTCCTTTGGGGCAGGGATGCTCTCTGATCCATTCTTCACACTCTTCCTCCCTCATGGTCCCCCAAAGAGGCCCTTGCACATTCCAGGTGCTCAGTGAATGCTGGTTGAATGGATATGAACAGCTGGATAGATGGGTAGGATTTTTTAAAAAATTGTTGTATTATTTTACTTTCCAAATAGCACCTAGATGGCGTCAGTTGCCCCCGTTCCTTGTGGGAGTCCTAATCGGTCCTAATTATGGGACCCCGGTCAGCCAGGAAGGCCGCTTGTGACATGAAAGGGATTGGATCGGGGCAGGCAAAATAAATAAATAAATGAAAGCTGTTGGATCCTAAAAAATACATTCTAGGAGTAGAAGATGCTGTAGCAGTATTTTGGAGCGATTTTACAATTTAAACATGTAAGTGGATTCCAATATCAAACAACACTTTGTTGTACTTGATAAATTAACTCTAATCTTCTTTCTAACAGTGAACGTAGGATCCCTTCCATCTTTCACAACAACATCTTGCAGCCTTGACCTATGAGAAGGCCTTGAAGTTCAAGTGCGGATTTTGTACCAAGTGTTTGTAGACAAAAGAGCCCATTTTACCGCTTCTGAGAGCTCTAGAACTTGGGCTCTGTGACCCGCTAACGCCTGTGACAGCAGATGTCTGAGATCTTACTCGTCTGACCTATCGAATTATCTGAATAACAGGACGAGAAGACCTTTTAAATTCTTTGCCTGTACATAAGAGAAGTTTCTTGCAGGATGGCATATATTTTCCCCTCTTTTTTCTATTCTTCTAAAAATGAATGAGAACACAACTCAGACTTTTAAATCAAACTATTTTTCATCTGTGCATTTGGTGTCCTTACCTGTAACTTCATGGGTTGATAGTCGGAGTTTTCCTTGAATGATCCATTTTCTAGTTGACATTTCTCAAGAAGCCACAATAAAGAATTACAAATTGAATTTTGATTCTGATCTACATATTTACTTATTTGTCCAAGTACTCTTAGAACAAAAGCTGTTAACCTTTGGGACAAAAATCAAATAAATAAGTGTTTAGACACTGAAGCCCTTTTGGCTTTCAACCTGCAGTGTGTTTTAGTTCATACAGTGTTTATTCTTGAAAAGAAAACATCTTAAAACATTCAATTCCAAAGTAAGATGTTACTATTTCAAAACATCAGGGAGGATATCAGGAAGATCTCCAAAAACAATCAAATGTAAGCAGCGCATCTTCTGTGACTGCAGCATTGTTAGCCTGCACACAAGCTGAAAATTGATGCCTGATGATACAACAATAATTCTCTAAAGTTGGAGACAATAGCGTTGAAACAAATAGCTTAGAGTTAAAGCACTGACTCACAAACATCAGATATTGAGGAGCAAAATTATAAAATTCTAGATTGTAAAATCTGTGCAAGTTATCTGATCTACGTCCCCACCTGAGGTCCGAATTCTCTTCCCTACTACCCGTGGGTGCTTATCTCGCTTCCCTACTACCCGTGGGTGCTTATCTCGCTTCCCTACTACCCGTGGGTGCTTATCTCGCTTCCCTACTACCCGTGGGTGCTTATCTCGCTTCCCTACTACCCGTGGGTGCTTATCTCGCTTCCCTACTACCCGGGGGTGCTTATCTCGCTTCCCTACTACCCGGGGGTGCTTATCTCGCTTCCCTACTACCCGGGGGTGCTTATCTCGCTTCCCTACTACCCGTGGGTGCTTATCTCGCTTCCCTACTACCCGGGGGTGCTTATCTCGCTTCCCTACTACCCGTGGGTGCTTATCTCGCTTCCCTACTACCCGTGGGTGCTTATCTCGCTTCCCTACTACCCGTGGGTGCTTATCTCGCTTCCCTACTACCCGGGGGTGCTTATCTCGCTTCCCTACTACCCGGGGGTGCTTATCTCGCTTCCCTACTACCCGGGGGTGCTTATCTCGCTTCCCTACTACCCGTGGGTGCTTATCTCGCTTCCCTACTACCCGTGGGTGCTTATCTCGCTTCCCTACTACCCGTGGGTGCTTATCTCGCTTCCCTACTACCCGTGGGTGCTTATCTCGCTTCCCTACTACCCGTGGGTGCTTATCTCGCTTCCCTACTACCCGTGGGTGCTTATCTCGCTTCCCTACTACCCGTGGGGGTGCTTATCTCGCTTCCCTACTACCCGTGGGTGCTTATCTCGCTTCCCTACTACCCGTGGGTGCTTATCTCGCTTCCCTACTACCCGTGGGTGCTTATCTCGCTTCCCTACTACCCGTGGGTGCTTATCTCGCTTCCCTACTACCCGTGGGTGCTTATCTCGCTTCCCTACTACCCGTGGGGGTGCTTATCTCGCTTCCCCTTGAGTCATGCCACTGACGGAGAACTCGCCACCTCTCAAGGAAGCTTTATTTATTATGATTACTTAGTCAGACAGCAAGTTCCGGAGACTTCTCTGGTGGCCCAGTGGTTAAGAATCCACCTGACATTGCAGGGGACACAAGTCTGATCCCTGGCCCCGGAAGGTCCCGCATTCCTCGGGACCACTGAGCCCACGTGCCCTAGGGCCCGGGCTCTGCAGCAAGAGAGGCGCCTACAATGAGAAACCCTGCACCTCAGCTAGAGAGCAGCCCCCGCTCACTGCAGCGCAATGAGCCCGGCCTGCGGAAGCAATGACTGGGCACAGCCAAAAATGAATAAACAAGCTCAGGGGATCCCCCTCATGACCCCAAGTGCCTCTTACACCGCCTCTCCTGCTCTCTGATTCCTTCACTCAGCAGCCCAGGGGCCAGAAACCCTCAAGACTCAGACCACTTGACTCTCTCCCTTACTTTAAAATTTTGTTTTTCTTTTTCTTTTTAAAATGAATATTGTTTTCTTTAGTTTTTTTATCTTCCCTGTATTTCTAAAAAAAAATTGGGGGGATATTCAGGTGTTGGCTGTTTTCTTATATATATATATATATACATATGTGTTTCTAGGAACTCATGGAGTTGGGTCTAGGGTGGTTGTGTCCGAGTGTGTCTGTTTCTGACTGAACACCAACCACTCAGTCTTGCCCCAAATCTTGAGAGGCTCTAGGGGTTTCCTGAGAGGCCGTTGCATCTCCTTGTGGGGATTTCTGTTCTCCAGGCATCCCTCTGTTTCCAGCTCCTGACGCAGTGGTTTCCAGTCTGCAGCAACCCCCCACTCCCTGCATCCTGGGTGTGGTCCTCCGGTTGCCATACTCGGAAAAGTTCTAAGGTACATTTTGTGAAACTTTGTGACTGATTGGCTCTACAGCCAAAAGGAAAGGGAGGAGTCAAACGTGGTCAGCAGGGGGCAGAAGCCAGAGTGTTGCCGTTCGCGGATGAAGATGACAAAGGAACAAAAGAATGGGTTTGGCGCGGAGTGTGTTTGAAGGGCTTTTGGCTTATAGGCCCCCTGGAAATGTGGATCTGGAGTTTGCGAAAGAAGACAGGCCTTAGATGTTGATTAGAGAATCATCTGCGTAGGAGTCATGAGCATCATGGGCAAACACGAGACCGCACAAGTCTAGAAGCTGAGGGTCAAGGAGGAAACCCTGGGCACTTTCAACAGTTAAAGGTCGTAACCTAAAGGACAGTTATTCTAGACTGTGAACCTGCTCAAGTGCTTCATATAGTAGAAACCACAAAGCACCTGTCGCAGTGTTTTTAGTAAATATTTTGTCAAAGCAGGACAGTATTTTCTGAAAATAGATCTTGGACTGCAAGGTTATCAAACCAGTCAATCCTAAAGGAAATCAACCCTGAATATTCATTGGAAGGACTGATCCTGAAGCTGAAACCCCAATATTTTCGCCACCTGATGTGAAGAGCCAACTCACTGGAAAAGACCCTGTTGCTGGGAAAGATTGAAGACAAAAGGAGAGGGGGCGGCAGAGGATGAGATGGTTGGATGCATCCCCGACTCGGTGGACAGGAACTTCAGCAAATTCCAGGAGAGAGTGAAGGACAGAGAAGCCTGGAGTGCTGCAGTTCACAGGGTCGCAAAGACTTAGCAATTGAACAGCAACAACAAAAACAATACAGATTTATTCATTGAGACTGTGTTTCCCTCAAATCATCAGAATTTTGGAAGGTATTATGCCTCACTGAATAACTACTTACTCAGCACCTACAATACCAGGCACTAGGAATACTTGAAACTGTCCACGTGGAGCTTACATTCTAGTGACCAGATGGACAATAACTGAGATAAGGAGAATGTTAGGGATAGATTTTCAGGAGAATAGGAAAAAGTAAAGTTGTGGAGAAGGATATGAGGTACTGGAATGGGAGGTAATTTTAGATAGAATGATAACTAGAGCCCTCCCTGAGAGGGTGACTTTGGTGAAGGCTCGAGGGAGAGGAGGGAGCCCGCCTTGCTGACACCTGGGGGAGAGTGTTCCCCAGAAGAGAGGGAACAGGTGACAGTCAGTGCCAAGGCTCTGAGGTGGAAACACGGTCAGCACGTTCAGGAACAGCAAGAAGGCTAGTGGGGCGCGGGTGAGGTGAAAGGGCGTAGCAGGGGATGTGGTCAGAGAGGTGGGGTGCCCCTAGATCATGTAGGGTCTTGGAGATCATAGTAAGAAGTCTGGTTTTTACCCTGGTGAAGATGGGAAGCTTCCGAATGCTCTTGAGTGATGTGACCAAACTTATGCTCTAACAGGTTCACTCTGGCTGCTGTGTTGAGTACAGACTGAAGAGGAGACAGGGTTGAGGCTGAAAGACCAGAGGGGGCGAGGGTCATAATCCAAGTCAGAGATGAGAATGGCTTGGACCAGGGTGTGTGTTGGTGTTAGTGAGAAGTAGTTAAGTTCAGGGCTTCCCTGGTGCCTCTGAGGTAAAGAATCCACCTGCCAATGCAGGAGACACGGGTTCAACCCCTGATTCAGAAAGACCCCCTGGAGAAGGACATGGCAACCCACTCCAGTATTCTTGCCTGGGAAATCCCATGGACAGAGGAGCCTGGTGGGCTGCAGTCCATGGAGTCACAAAGAGTCTGACGGGAACTAGTGACTAAACAACACAACAGCAGTCAGGTTCAGGATATAGTTTGGAGGGGCAGCCAAAAGTATTTGCTAGATCAGATGAGGCTTGCAAGTGAAAGATGACTAGGTTTTTCAGCCTGAGCAGCTGGATGGAGTGTCCATTAAAGTTGTCATGCTTTAGTTCACTACTATGTGAAAATACAAGTCAAAACTTTCTACTTACCAAGTGCTAGCGCTTCCACCCTTCCACATGCTGTAAGAATAGTCAGCATTTCTGAAGGACATGATGCTCACCATCCCTGAGAGGCATCAGGAAAAGAACACGGTACTTCAGTGACCCCATCTCTACTCAGTGCATTATGAGCCCCTGGGAAAGGTAAACTTCCTTTGGTGTTGGGCAGCAAACATATGCTCTGTGGCCAACACTGAACTTCTCGAAGGAAGTATATGAATTTCTTGAACTGGGAATTATCAAGCAGAACATTCTGAGCTCATTCAAACAGGAAGGAAGTGCTCCGCAGAGCTTGGAATGCAGGTGTCTTGCCTCTTATCCAGGCGTTTCAGTAAGTTAAGCCAAAACGCTCCAGCAAACAGTATTTATTTGTGTAATGAGTCCACCTCATGATTTTTTTTTTTTGGCTGAAATGTTTTTACAACTAAGATTTTGTGTAATTCATAACTTAAATATTAGTTTAATCAAATTTTAGCTTAAAAAGATCACAAGATTTTAATGTATAATATATGAAACAGATTTTCTTTTACCTTCTTTTAATTTTGTCTTCAGGTTCTGTTTTTGAGTTACTGAGTTCGTAGAAAAGATGTTCCAATTATTTCCTGCTTCCAGGTAGTGATAAACATAGAATACTGGGACAACGCTCATCAGTTCCGCCTCTGCGTTGCCTTTGGGGAGGTGGGTAAGACTATCAACGCCTTCCTGACTCAGAACTGCAGACATGACTTCACCTATAAGCAGTCCTGAAACAAACAAACAAGCACAAAAACAAAAAAATCAAAATAGATACATTCAATTTGTATCAACTTCTGAGTAACAGTATATTTTCAATGGAGATAAAAGCAACCATCCTTATTCTTTCCTTTTTAATCTAAGTAGTTGAATTTCTTCTCAGAACTGGGGAGAGGAAACAAAATCTGATTAGGAAGTTGTATTTAAAGAAACACCAGGCTTAACCACACCACCGCAGCATGGAGGTAAGATGGTACGATACAGGGGGCAGATTACAGCATACTGGAAAAGGCAAATTAGTTGCCATTCACCGTGATAGCTTTAGATACTGTAAACCCTATGAATTAATCACTTCCCAGTGCAAAGCCAGGAGTCTGAACTGTGCACACTCTGATGCTATGAGGGCTCTGTCTGTACCTCATCGTGAGACCTGGGAAAACCACTCTCTTGTATCTCCAACAACAGAGCGGGGTGTGCTTAGAAAAGTCCTTTCCAGCACTAACGTTCTGTGATTCCAAGCTTTTATCTGAGACAAAATGTACTCAGGACATTCTATTATTGTGACGATAAGTCCTTGAATTTTTAAAGGCTGGAGGCCAGGGATAAAGCCCACTAAAGACACCAGTTCTACAAATGGCCCCAGAGTGGCTTTCCTGGGGCCATTTGCAGGGCATGCAACTGTTTCTGGACTAAGACTGCCCACTTGGATCATAGAAAGTCCTTTAAATCTGGACGCAGCTGCACTCGCATGTTAGAGAAGTCTTTGGGCCAGTGACAGCCCCCACCTTCCATCACGGGAGCATGAATCTCCATGAAATCAAGCCCCGGGAAGAAGAGAGCTGGAAGTGTGCGTGGGGAAGCGAAGGTGAGAGTAGGAACAGGGTGCTCCCAGAGCCCCCACTGTCTATACAACTGAGTAGAGAAGAGGAGAAATGGGAAAACCATGAGAACACTTGACTTTTGTTTGAAACACACGGTGAGATAAATAAAAATGGCACTGGTTAATTTACCTTTTATACTCACAGTTCTTTGGACTTTTGTTTTGGGGACCATATTTAATGGTATCCTGTATGGGAACTCTTTTCGCCTACTAATGATGCCTGAAAAAAAAATAGACTCTTTTATAATCACAGTATAAAAATTTTAAAGGGAAGTTAAAAATAATCAAAGATTTTTATCAAACCCTAGGCTTACATAATCTCATTAAATAAAGCATTAAAGTTGACTTCAAACTTCCTGGTCATTACAGGATAGGAAATAAATAGGTTAAGTAAATCTTATTCACCAGTAAGAGGGAGCATGCCATTTTGTTCAAAGAGAGAAAATTGTTCTCGGAACTGAAATCTAAAAATAACTAACATATAATCCTTAGTCAAGGAAATGTGAAGATTAACTCCATTGGGAAGCATGCCCTGAAATCCTTTCCACCTTTTCCTCTCCATCTAACTTAGACACTTTTTCTCTCTGCACAATTTTCTTTTTTTAGTCGCCTCTGTCATGTTCGACTCTTTGCGACCCTATGGACTGTAGCCCTCCAGGCTTCTCTGCCTGTGGGATTTCCCCGGCAATACCTATGGCTGATTCATGTTGAGGTTTGACAGAAAACAACGAAATTCTGTAAAGCAATTATCCTTCAATAAAAAAATAAATTAAAAAAAAAGAATACTGGAGTGGGTAGCCATTCCCTTCTTCAGGGGATCTTCTCAAGCCAGGGATCAAATCCCAGTCTCCTGTGTTGCAGGCAGATTCTCTACTGTCTGAGCCACCAGGGAAGCCCCCAAGTTTAAGCATGCCTGTATCAGAGCATTTTCTACTGCAATTATTGGCTTATCTCATAAAAATGATAGTATTTATCATTCTACTGATAGAATGCCAAGCACACTACTAAGCCCTTGGTAGGCATTATTATAATGGATCCTCACAACAACCCTGTGTACGGGGTCTATTATTATTGTTTTAATTTTGTAGATGAGAAAATGAGGCTTAGAAAGCAAATTGCTCAAGGCCACAGAGCTAGCACAGAGGAAGCTGCATCTGAACTCAGGAGGTTTTACTGCAGAGCCCATAGTAGTCACCGCAGAGACTTCTCCTCCCGTTGTCCCGCTAAGAAAGCTCTTTGAGGGCAGGAACCACCTTGAATGCTATACTCCCAAGCATTTAGTCCCTGGCACATGGCAGATGCTAAAAAAAATAAAGTGACATTTTACAGTTTAATAACCAAACTACCTGGCAAAAGAGACAACAGGAATGTTCTTCAGGTAAGTTTTAACCTTTGATAAATGCCAAAGATATAATGTTAAAGTAAAACTGAGTGAAGGCATTTGAGAGTATTTCATCGTGGTTGAAAGAGCACTGAGTCCAGAAAGAGCTTATTCCAGGATGTGACATGGGCAAGACATAACCGTTCTATGCCTTGGTTTGCTGATCAGTTAAACAGAAATAATATTTTCCTCAAAGGGTTTTTGTGAAAATAAAAATGATAAGAACAAAGAGCCTGGCAAAGAGTTTGTGCTCCTTTTACAGTACTTATGACAGTAGGTTGTTTGAGATAATCTAAATTTGATTTTCCACCACTTTTTTCCATTGATATCTGCCCTTGACTATTTCAATTCTCATTAGCAACTCTTCTACCAATGAAAAAGGTACAGAAGAGAAAGCTAAATATAAGGGAAGTCAATTTTACTCCTGTCAGAGATCATAAAAAAGATCCATCAAGGCATCACATATAAAGGCAGATTCCGGAGAGATTAAAACATGTAAAAATTAAATCTGTAAAACCAAGGGGACAAAATATACAACAATGTTTTTGTGAACTAAGATATATAATTGTAAAGTGAAATTATAATGAATCTGACTATATCAGAATAAAGGATTCCTGTTCAAAACTCACTAAAGCTCATTATTGCTCAAAGAAGTACACTGGAGACAAAAACCATCAAGAAATAGAAAGGAAAACCCAAGTAGAAAATAGAGAAAATGCAAAAGATAGGAATAGGCAATTCACAGATGGGAAGCCCAAATGGCCAACAAGCATTCGAATAGATGTTTAGATATCATCATATTCAGAAGAATTATAGACAAAATAATAATGAGATACTACTTTATACCCCTCAAAAATGGCACATTTTAGAGGTAAGTAATACCTAATATTGATGAGGATGTGGAACGAGAAGAATCCTCATTCAGTGCCAGTGGAGGTGTAAATAATAGAGCCGTTCTGAAGAGCAGGGTGGCAGAAGTAAGTGATATTCAATATGCATATGCCCTTCGACCCAGCAGTTCAACTCTGAGAAACAGACCAGATAAATGCTCACACCGATCTGTAAAGGGAGGTGGAAAGGGATGGTCACTGCAGCACTGTTGATGGTAGTGGGGCATCTGTCAGCAGGAGGTGAGTAAGGAAAAGTGGTGGAATCAGAACCAAGCAGAACGCTGCAGGCCCCCCCGCTCCCACCTAAGCGCAAAAAAGTAGTTGATGATTAAGACGATGGTCACAGACTGAGCGTCTGATGCACGCTCCTGAACTGGTTTACAGATTCTGTAACTAGGACCAGGGGGAAAAACGGTGTGATGACCAGATCACAGCCACGGCCTACGTGGCTCCCGCTTGAGCAGTCTTGAGTGTCTGGCTAGCACAACTCCAAGAACTGGCTTCAGGAGAATGGGATTAACATTATTGCTCATAATAAACTGTATCTTGTGGGCATCAAAATAATTGTAGCCTGCTCTGCCCATATATGTAAGCAGGGAACTAAGATTGTCATCAGAGATGCTACAGACTTGTGTTGACATATTTCACTCTGAGAATATGGTGCTCTATGTCAGCATGGAGAAATTATAGAAGATGGACCTTCACCCCTCATCCCATAGAAATGGAATAATATTTGACAATAGGGGATTGACAGCAGTTTATAAAGAAAGCTGAACGCCAAAGAATCGATGCTTTTGAACTGTGGTGTTGGAGAAGACTCTTGAGAGTCCCTGGGACTGCAAGGAGATCCAACCAGTCCATCCTAAAGGAGATCAGTCCTGGGTGTTCGTTGGAAGGACTGATGTTGAAGCTGAAACTCCAGTACTTTGGCCACCTGATGTGAAGAGCTGACTCATTTGAAAAGACCCTGATGCTGGGAAAGATTGAGGGCAGGAGGAGAAGGGGACGACAGAGGATGAGATGGTTGGATGGCATCATCGACTCAATAGACATGAGTCTGAGTAAACTCCAAGAGTTGGTGATGGACAGGGAGGCCTGGCGTGCTGCAGTTCATGGGGTTGCAAAGAGTCAGACACGATTGAGCAACTGAACTGACTTATGCCCCTTTCCTCTTTGCCCATTTCTGTCCCCTTCTAACTTTAAAGGAATCTATCAACAATTATAGGAATCAGATCACTAGGCAGCTTAACCTAACTCCTAAATTGTGCTCTCCTAAATGCACACCATGCCTTGCCTAACCTATTGATTCTTGCCTAGCCTGTGGATAAAAAGATGCAGGAATGAAGAATTAAGCAGTTTAGAGAATGACCAGCTCCACAGAGAACTCCACTCAATATTCTGTAATAACCTAAATGGGAAAATAACTTGAAAAGGATACGTATATATGTGTCACTGAATCCCTTTGCTGAACACTTGAAACCAACACAACATTGTTAATGAATTATACTCCAACAGGAAACAAAAATGTTTTTAAAAAAAGAATGACTAGCTCTCTACATCTAATAGCCGCTTTAGAAATCCTGTGCCTGTGGATAAAAAGATGCAGGAATGAAGAATTAAGCAGTTTAGAGAATGACCAGCTCCACAGAGAACTCCACTCAATATTCTGTAATAACCTAAATGGGAAAATAACTTGAAAAGGATACGTATATATGTGTCACTGAATCCCTTTGCTGAACACTTGAAACCAACACAACATTGTTAATGAATTATACTCCAACAGGAAACAAAAATGTTTTTAAAAAAAGAATGACTAGCTCTCTACATCTAATAGCCGCTTTAGAAATCCTGTCGGCAAATGATATGGGCAAGATAACATCCCAGGAAAGAGTCAGCCAGTCTGCACACACTGGAGAATGATGCGGAGGTCAACCTCCTGCCTCCATGACTCACTGATATACTGCCCCCTTCTCCTTTAAGAACTGCCATTGTTTAGTAGGTGAGTTGTGTCTCACTCTGACTCTTTTGAGACTCAGGCTCCTCCATCCATGAGATTTTCCAGGAAAGAATACTGGAGTGGGTTGCCATTTCCTTCTCCAGGGGATCTTCCCATCCCTGGGATCGAACCTGCATCTCCTGCATTGCAGGCAGATTCTTTACCACTGAGCCATCTATGTAGCCCAAAAAACTGTCATAGCTGAGCAGAATCTTTGGAGTTGATCTTCAGATACGAGTATACTTTCTTGCCAGATTGCCAGCTTTTCTGACTAAAACATCTTTCCTTTCTGTTGACATTTGCCTCTCGAAATATTGCCTTTTGAGCAGCAAGCAGCTGAACTTGAGTTTGGTAACAGAATATACTCTGAAATACTGTGTAAGAAGCAGTGAATCAAATGTATGCATAGCAACAGAAATACTAGTTTAAAACAAAGTACTGTGTTTAAAAACTTAACTAGAACAGGATCTATAGCACAACACCTTTTATATGTTGGAAAAAACCATACACACACAAAATAACCTTACTTCCCTACTCAAAGACATATACCAAGCATATTAGAGTGGGGGCATTTGAAGAAAGGGAAATGGTTGCAGGGGTCAGAAATGAGGAGAGAAAATAAAACATGTGAGGGTCCTGTCCAGACCGATGATGACAGTGTGCCGGGAATTAGGGGGTTGAAGAGCTAAACTCTGCATCCAAGATAGGAATTGGGGAGAGAGCTTGGGCAGGAGGAAGGGGAAAGCAGGAACCAAAGGCTAGGCTAGTCTTGTGTTTTGAGTTTCTGCGTTTAGTCTCTTTTTAAGCTGATGTCACATAATGTTAACTACTACTACTTTCCAATTTGTTTTGATGCCTCATTCTCTCTCATTGGAATTTTTCTCAGATTTCCTCTACCATTATTGTCTGTTTACTTTTCCAAACTTTTTTAGCCTTTTTGACAAAAACCTCTGTAAAGTGTCACACGCGCAGGCGTGCTCCTTTGCCTGAGTCGTGTCGTGTTTAGCTGTGTCTGTGCGATCCCATGGACCGCAGCCCTCCAGGCTCCTCTGTCCCTGGGATTCTCCGGGCAAGAATACGGGAGTGGGTTGCCATGCTCTCCTCCAGGGGATCTTCCCAACGCAGGGAATGAACCCTCGTCTCCTGCATCTCCTGTATTGCAGGTGAATTCTTTACTGCTGAGCCACCAGGGAAGCCCATAAAGTATCATACTTGTATGCCAATTCCAATATACACAGATTAGAAGTGTTTAATAAACTCTTTTAAATAAACTGGAAAGAATTGATAGTCATCTTTACCCTTTTTAGCACTCTGAAAGGTGCCTGAATCTAAGTTGTCTAAAATAACAAGGGGAAAAAGTCACATGACAAGATTGGAAAGGGGCATAGATTCTTTTTTTCACCAAGATTTTGACGGAGAGATCTTCTCCCAGATAACAGATCACCGCCCTCTTGTGGCCCTCAGGTTCACACCTAGGATGGGCGAGGCAGGGCTGTTTGCAGAGCTGTTTGCAGAGCTGTGAGCGTGGCAAGCTTAAGGGTGACGAGAAAAAGAAGACAAAGGAAGCGGTGGCCCTGAGGTGCGATGTGATCGCGTGAGGCCAGAACCTCAGAACGTTCGGGGCCCGGCCCTATGGCAGCGGGTCCCCGGCGATCTGGCCTCAGAGAACTCCTCCAACCTTCCGTTCTCCCGGAGGAGGCTGGTGTGCAGAGAAATCCTCCCCCCCCCCACAACTCTCCCCGTAGATCCTTCCGAGGGTGGAAGGAAATTTATGTGGAGATAAAATTAGAGAAAAGTTTGCATGAAGTCATCCTTATTCAATTTGAGCTGATTTGAAATGTAAATATTAATTCTTTGCTTTGCCAGAGGAAATATCACTCTAAGTATAGTGGTCTTGATTTATTTAAAAAAACACAAAACTTTTTTTTTTCCTATTGCTGTATCCCTGAAAGAAAAGAAAAATGATACAATGCAATAATAGGCAAATTTTAACCATTTATTAAGAACTACAGCAGTCTGTCTTCTTTGGTGAAAAGAACTGTTAACTGAGAATATTCTAAATTTCATAAATACTTGTGTTTTTAGGCCTTGATTAAGTGCTCAAATGCTTGCACAATTCTAACTTTCATTTAGAATATCTTAGTTGGAGGGAAAGCGAGGAAGCAGGAACAATGAGGAATGGCTTTGTTAGGTGAGTAATCAGCATTACTGTGTTTTCAAATAAGCATGTTAAATTTAAGAATGTAAATGACTTTTTCTTAGGTGTTCTTTACATTGATGTTTCTATAAGAAAATATCATTGTGAAGGATAAAATGACTGATATATAAGGGAAGTCAGGCTACTGTTACTATTTTGATGTTTTGCATTTAAAACTAATGGGGTTATTTGGGAAGTTCCCTGGCAGTCCATTGCTTGGGGGTTGGACTCTTACTGCCTGGGTTTGATCCCTAGTTGGGGAAATAAGATCTCCAAACCCAGCAAAGCGTGGCTAAAAACAAAACAAAAGCACAACTAATGGGATTTTTCTTTGTTCTAAACCCACCCAGATTGTAACACATGCTACCAAAAATGACAGTAAACTAAGAAGTGGATATTTCTGATTCTAGACAATTAACATTTTTAAAAATAATGTTTCAGGTTACACATCTCTCTTGAGCAAAAGACAACATATAAAGTACAAAATCATTTTGCCTACCATAGATACCCTGTGGGTCCAGAGTAACACCAGCATAACTTTCCCTTTTGACACCTTCTGGCTAAAATAAAGGCAAAAAACATCCAGTTAAGAACATAACTAAATGTATATGACTTGAATGCTTGGGTCAATGTGACTACTTTTCCAATTAAAAAATTTTTTTATTTATTGATTTTTGGAGAAGGCAAAATACGCTTTAATACTTATATGCATACATCCAGGAACAGGATTTTCTGGCTGTGTGCATGATAATCAGAGCAAACACTGAAACAGAAGGTGTTACCTGTGTCAGGTAATGGATCTAAGTGCTCGGTATGTATTAGCTCATCTAACCTCAAAACTACTCTATGAAGTGAGTGCTATTATTACTCCCACATGACATATGAGGAAATTGACAACCAGAGAGATCAGGAAACTTATCCAGTGTCACATTGCTAGGAAGTAGTGGAGCCAGGATTCAAACTCAGGCAGTGCGGCTCCAGAATCTGCATGGAACACCATGCAAAGATGCATAGAGTACAGAACATGCTTTGCACAAAATAAGTCGATGTATGCTCACTGAAGTGAATTTCACGGCTGAAAACAGAACTCAGAGAATGAAGGCCTAGGAAGACCCAGTTGTGTCCTTAAGATTCTTGACAAGAATAACATGAAAACATGTGAGTTAGTAGCATTTAAGAATGATAGCATTTAAGAAATGATGGTTTTCTTCCTTTTTTTAACCCGTTTACTCATTTACAAAATGGAAAATTTTCTTGACTATAAATTCTAAACTGTAAGTTCTTAAGGCCTGTCTTAGTTATTGCTGTAGCTCCAGTACTTAGCATAATGTCTGGCACAGATTTCAAAACATTTTCCAAAAGCATTGGGGGAAAAAATACTTCAAGAGACTACATACCAAAATGTTAAAATTGGATATTTCTGGTTGTAGGGGTTATTGGTGATTTTAATTTTCTTCTCTGTAGTTTTTTGGTATTTCATGCTTTCTACAGTGAGAAAGTATCATTGTTTTATTTAAATTTTAAGAACATAATTTCAGACTTAAAAGTTATAAGAGCCGTCCAAAAATATCTGAGATAACCTCCACCCAGATCCCCCCGCATGCTAACATTTTATTATGTTTGTGTTGTCATTTTCTCTTTCTGTCTCTCTGAATCACTTAAACATAATTTGCTGATAACTGATTTTCCAGAAAGAAAAAAGTGTTTATGGAAGAATATTTAAAAAGCATATTGCTCTTACCACCACTCGCAGTGTTTTTACTAAGATTTCATTTCCAACCGAAGTCTCTAGTGTGAAGCTGATGTTGTGCAGGCCGATCTCCAGAGGCAGCACAGTGAAGGTCACCAAGTGGTTGGAGGAACCCTCGATTCTCTGGGGCACACACTTGGAGAATCTCCTCCCGTGAGAGTCAATGCCTGGGCTTCCCGATGAACAGATCCCCTCCACAGGATGCATTTTAACACAGAACTGAAATATCACCAGTGGACAATGATTTCAAAACACTTTATGATCAGCAAAGCCTTATCATAAAGCACAGCCTGACTATGTTCGTCTGGACACAAATTCTCCCTGGTACCTGTCAAATAACCCCCCATATTCTAGGGCGGCAGAGAAAGTTCATTTCAGACTTTCTAAAACACGCATACCAGTTGCTGCTTGGTGGATTACAGTCCACAGGATCACAAACAGTCAGACATGACTGAGCACGCACGCATTCAGCAACGTGCCACTATGTGCAGCAAGCGCAGCGCTGGCTCAGAAGCGTCCAGTCTTCCTTAGACTGTTACCTACTAAATCGAGTGTAGCGTGACTGCAGTGCTCGTTCACGTCACGAGAGCACTCGTTACACCATCTCTCCGCGTGTTTATTCTTTAGACAGTGGGGACCCGGCTCAGGCACTCTGCGTGTCTTATTCGCCTTTGTATCTTACAGCTAGGCCTTTGGTGTTCAATAAGTGGTTTTAAGAAAGGCTGGAAACTCTATCTCCTGGCATTGAAGACCCTGACTAATATGTCCCCACTAGCTTTTCCAATCTTGCTTCTCATTAACTTCCCATTTGTATCCCATTATACAGCCAGACTGTGGCTCCAGGAAGATCTAACTTCAAATCTTGGCTCTGCCACGTTCTGTGTGACAAGAGCACATAGCGTGACCCTCCACTTCTTCAACTTTGGAATGAGGAGAATAATGATACCTACTGACTTTTGGCTCAAATAGTGAATATTTTCCATATCCTCTCTGAAATCTAATGAACTGACAGATATATCCCTCAAAGAATAAATCTGTATGATCCAGAATAAATCAAGCAGGTAAACAAGGAGTGCCAACATTCAACAACTAATTTTGAGGAATTTCTCAAAAACGCCAGGTTCGTTTTTCCTCCTAACTATCTTCCTGGGAAACACAACAGCCAGGGTGGCTGAGGCAGGAGTTAAAAGAAGACTTTAGGGTCACCTGAAGCCAATGATTCCCTCAGGAGATCATGGGTAGGGTAGGTAAGAATAGATAAGAAGAGTCATTTGATAATTCAACATAAATTCATTATAAAAACTCAGTAAACGAGATGAGAAAAGAACTTCTGAAACCGAAATAAATTATCAAAAACAAAAAACAAAAACTTTGGCAGTGGTTCTACTTTCGGAAATAGCCAAATAGTTCTTACTAGATAACTATTCTGAAAATAAAATTATAAGCTCTAGACAAAACATGTATTTAAAAAAAAAACTATCTGAAGTCACTAGAGATTGGAAGAGAAGGTGACCCTCAGAAGAAAGCAAGGACACTGGGAAAGGGTCCAGGCTTTTTAGTTTTAACCTGAGGGCTAAAGGCAAAGGAGGAAAGGAAAAGCGTACCCATCTGAATGCAGAGTTCCAAAGAATAGCAAGGACAGATAAGAAAGCCTCCCTCAGTGATCAATGCAAAGAAATACAGGAAAACAACAGAATGAAAAGACTAGAAATCTCTTCAAGAAAATTAGAGATATCAAGGGAACATTTCATGAAAAGATGGGCTCAATAAAGGACAGAAATGGTAGGGACCTAACAGAAGCAGAAGATATTAAGAAGAGGTGGCAAGAATACACAAAAGAACTATACAAAAAAGATCTTCATGACCCTGATAACCACGATGGTGTGATCACTCACCTAGAGCCAGACATCCTGGAATGTGAAGTCAAGTGGGCCTTAGAAAGCATCACTATGAACAAAGCTAATGGAGTTGATGGAATTTTAGTTGAGCTATTTCAAATCCTAAAGGATGATGCTATGAAAGTGCTGCACTCAAAATGCCAGCAAATTTGGAAAACTCAGCAGTGGCCATAGGACTGGAAGAGGTCAGTTTTCGTTCCAATCCCAAAGAAAGGCAACGCCAAAGAATGCTCAAACTACCACACAATTGCACTCATCTCACACACTAGTAAAGTAATGCTCAAAATTCTCCAAGCCAGGCTTCAGCAATACGTGAACTGTAAAATTCCAAATGTTCAAGCTGGTTTTAGAAAAGGCAGAGGAACCAGAGATCAAATTGCCAACATCTGTTGGATCATCGAAAAAGCAAGAGAGTTCCAGAAAAGCATCTACTTCTGCTTTATTGACTATGCCAAAGCCTTTGACTGTGTAGATCACAAAAACTCTGGAAAATTCTTAAAGAGATGGGAATACCAGACTACCTGACCTGCCTCTTGAGAAATCTGTATGCAGGTCAAGAAGCAACAGTTAGAACTGGACATGGAACAACTGACTAGTTCCAAATAGGAAAAGGAGTACGTCAAGGCTGTATATTGTCACCCTGCTTATTTAACTTATATGCATTGTACATCATGAGAAATGCTGGACTGGATGGAGCTCATGCTTGAATCAAGATTGGCGGGAGAAATATCAATAACCTCAGAAACACAGATGACACCACCCTTATGGCAGAAAGTGAAGAAGAACTAAAGAGCCTCTTGATGAAATTGAAAGAGGAGAGAGAAAATGTTGGCTTAAAACTCAACATTCAGAAAACTAAGGTCATGGAATCAGGTTCCATCACTTCATGGCAAATAGATGGGGAAACAACAGAAATAGTGAGAGACTTAATTTTTGGGGTCTCCAAAATCACTGCAGATGGTGATTGCAGCCATGAGATTAAAAGACGCTTGGTCCTTGGAAGAAAAGCTATGAACAACCTGGATAGCATATTAAAAAGCAGAGACATTACTTTGCCAACAAATGTCCATCTAGTCAAGGCTATGGTTTTTCCAATGGTCATGTATGGATGTGAGAGTTGGACTATAAAGAAAGCCAAGCGCCGAAGAATCTCGATGCTTTTGAACTGTGGTGTTGGAGAAGACTCTTGAGAGTCCCTGGGACTGCAAGGAGATCCAACCAGTCCATCCTAAAGGAGACCAGTCCTGAGTGTTCACTGGAAGGACTGATGTTGAAGCTGAAACTCCAATACTTTGGCCACCTGATGGGAAGAGCTGACTCATTGGAAAAGACTCTGATGCTGGGAAAGATTGAGGGCAGGAGGAGAAGGGGACGACAGAGGATGAGATGGTTGGATGGCATCACTGACTCAATGAACATGAGTTTGAGTAAGCTCCAGGAGTTAGTTATGTACAGGGAGGCCTGGCAATGCTGCAGTCCATGAGGTCGCAATGAGTCGGACACGACTGAGCAACTGAACCAAACTGAAAAAAGCCCAAGGGTCAATGCAAAGTTATAGATGTAAACAAATAGGGAAGTGTGATCTACACACAAGTAGAAAGGTGATGAACCAGTAATTCACCCAAGATATCGTAGATGTTCTTGTTCTTGTTTTGATGTGACGAAGAATGCACTGACAATATAAAAATTAAATAAAGTACGGCAATACCATGAGGTGCATGACACTTAAAACCCTGTCTAGTTATAACGATGCCATTGCAGTTCATGGCGTTCTTTGAGCAGTAGTGCAGTGCAGTGAAAGCACTACATACAGTCTGTGTCACAGCTACTAAACTCCACTGTGGAAAATACACAAATGAGTGCAGCTTTAAACTTTATTCACGGACGCTGAAATGTGAATTTCATGTAATTCTGATGTGCCATGAAATATTCTTCTTTTACCTCCCACCTCCCCTCCCCCCAAATGTTTAGAAATGTGAAAAACATTGTTAGCTTATCCGCCATAGAAGAGGAGGGAGCAGGCCAGTTTTGGCCCATAGGCCATAGATTGCTGACCCCTGACCTAGCACATGAAGCAAAAGAATGAAGAGATGTAAAATATTCAATATTGTAAGCAGGTCAGTTTCCCTTACAGTCAGTTCAGTCACTCAGTCGTGTCCGATTCTTTGTGACCCCATGGACTACAGCACGCCAGGCTTCCCTGTCCATCACCAACTCTTGGAGCTTGCTCAAACTCATGTCCATCAAGTTGGTGACGCCATCCAACCATCTCATCCTCTGCCATCCCCTTCTCCTCCTGCCCTCTATCTCTCCCAGGGTCGGAGTCTTTCCCAGCATCAGTTTCCCTTACAGTAATTTCTTAATTCAGGATGTGCTTGCTAAGTTGTTTCGGTTGTGTTCGACTCTTTGTGACCCTATGGATGGTAGCCGGCCAGGCTCCTCTCTCCATGGGATTCTCCAGACAAGAATACTGGAGTGGGTTGCCATGCCCTCCTCCAGGGGATCTTCCTGACTCAGGGATCAAACCGGAGTCTCTTAAGTCTCCTGCACTGGCAGGCAAGTTCTTTACCTCTAGCGCCACATGGGAAGTCCAAATTCAGGATAATACCTATCAAAACCTGAATACATTTTTAATGAAATCATCAAGCAATTACTTGACACTTCGAATCTTATAATCAAAAAACGTAAAATAATTCAATTTCAGTGTATGTAGATATTTCTGTTGTATCAGAGTATGGTTAATTGAGAGAAAACATTCAAGCTTAATACATATAACTTAAGGAGAGTGGAATGGAAATATAAGTTCACAGATAAAAGGAATGGTATATAATCTGTTGTTAATGAGTTTATTTGGGTATTTTTAAATGGATTGTTATGGTGTTTAGGTTCTGCTCTATAAAAGTTTGATACAACAGTTTTATTTTTAAAATATCAATACTTAAGTGTTTCTAGAGTTATAGATTTGCATATTCTTTGAATTTATGATGAAAAATTTTAGACGCCAATTTAAAAATGTGCCAATGGGGTACATTTTTTTCCAAAAAAATTTAGGGAGGTATAAGCAAAATTTTTGGAGACCACTGGAATATTATGTCTAAGAATGAAATCACAGCTTTTTTTTTTTTAATAGAGTCAGATTTTCAGACTGCATTGAGTTCCTGTATAAAGTCTTGTGACTGTGATTTTTCTAGTGAAATCAGTCAGCCTAGAGCATTATTCTGTTTAGAAATGTGTTGGCAAAAAGAAGACAAATGGTGTCTCTGACCGAGGTTGGCATTGTTCACAGAGTGTATCCAGAGCGGAAGAAGTTCAAGGGAGCTGGCATGGTTTTAATCAGTGAGATTACAATGATGGCTTATGAACTCTAACCTGAATGAGGAGTGAGGTAAAGGCTTTAGCACAAGAGGGCTAATGAAGAATAAAAAGTAGTGAAGTCAATCAGTTGGAAGTTTCAGCAATGCTGTTGCTGTAGAACTGTAGCTACAAAGTATCAAGGTTCATGAGTCAGAAGGACAGGTAGGAGGTTGGGGTCCATAGGTGGGATGTTTGAAATCAAATTTTCCAAGGGGAAGGCGAGATGTGCAAAGTGAAGAGTGTGAATGGCTGAAAGAGGAGAGGAAAGGGTTGTTAGAGGCAAAATCAGGAAACTCAAAAGTCCAGGGTGATGGATGAACCAAATGTGAGCCTCCACAGCACGCTGATTATCTTAAGGACTTGTGTTCTTCATTAATGGGAATTGTATGAATAATTTTAACTATTCTTCTTCCCTTCACTGAGTTTTTATGTTTTGTGTACATGGTAATTCCATTAATAGAATTCTCAGAACACTAGGGACATCTTCATTTTTTCCCATTTATTTGAACATACCATAAATATTTACTTACCTGAATTCCAGATGTTCTATAGTTGTAAACAGTTCCACTCAGTTGGATCTGTTCCCCTCGTACAACAGAATATGGTATATTCATTTCCAGGAAGATGCTTTTGAACACCTTTGCTTTCAGAGTATTAGCAACACATATACCTTCAGCCCAAGTAAAAGCAAAGTTGAAGCGAATTAGGGAATTCCCATAAGAACTTACTAGTACTAAAATGTCTCAGATTTGCTTTGCCTCAAGGAAAAATGAATGCTAGATCATGTTTTTCCTCTGCCCTATTACCCCTATGCCAGGAATTTTCCTTGAATTTTCTATGCACTGATTTTTTAAAACTGAGCTATAATTGACATATAACATTATAGTAGCTTCACGTGTACAACATAGTGATTCGATATTTGTATACATTGTAAATGTTCACCACAATAAGTCTAGTTAACATCCACCACCATATGTACTACTCAATGTTTTTCTTGTGGTGAGAAAGTTTAAGGTCTATTCTTATATCATTGATCTTCATTCAATAATTACTGGTATTAATAGAAAACTGCGTTTGTCCAAAAAATATTTAATTCTATTTAAGGAGTGAGAATGATTATTAACTAAAAGCACCAAATCTCTTTTTTAGATACTCATTATAGGTTTCATTTAACAGGCATAAAATTTTGGTTGTGGAAGCCAAGATGTATAAGAACACAAAATAGCAAGCAAACAAACAAGCCAGGCCTGAAGTTATTTATAAAGTATCTGCACTAAATCACCACAAAAGGGGACTAGTCCAGGAGAGAAATCATGTATTTGTGTCTAACTCTACTCAGTCTTCTACTCACTGAGAATAAAACAAGAAAAATGGGGGCTTCACATCAGTATTTATAAAATGATGACTAACCAGAAGAACAAAAGAAGAAACTGATGCAGTCCAAGATGTGAGCTTATCTAAGTCTCCTTGTAACACATTATCAATAGACTTTAATAAACGACACCACTTAAGTTCTGGATAAACTAAAAAGACAGTAATTTTTAAAACCCTGCGTTTTGCCAAATCAAATCACTCCTTACGTAAATATATAACTTCAATTTGCTTACCACTATTTGAAATTCCAACACCTTGAATTTCCCAAGTAGTTAGAGAATCAGGTAGCACAAACTGTAGTCGGTTTCTGAAAGTTAAAATGTTGATATTCAAATACAATGGGACATTTACTAACCAAAATTGACAACTTGCAGAATTTTTGCTTCATACTACTTTAGAAGAAAGAAAAAAAATCACACCAGAACAAAATCACATCAGGTATTAAGGAGAAATCAAGCAAGAAAAATATACCCAGTAACTCTTATACTTGTTCCATATTTTTATATATTTCACTGGTATGATGAGAATTCAAACTCAGAAGGATACCTTTGAAACACTGCAAACTCAAAACATACAGTTCGAATAAAAAATTCTGTTTATCATGTTGTTGTTTAGTTGCTAAGTCGTGTCTGACTCTTCGTGACCCCATGCACTGTTTATTGGGCAGTGTATTTTAAAATAGGGAATCAAAATACTAATGTATCTTAAAACTGCCCATAATAAAGCTGACATAACCAAAAATTGCTAATGAAGATCAAGCTTGTACTCATTCAACAACTATTGTTCACCAACTTTGTGTCCAGCATAGCACTAAATACTGAGTATACGGCGCTCATTGATACAGTTCTGCTCTCAAGCAGTTCACAGTCTACAGTCAGTAAATAAATTGTACCAATCAAACAAAAAAGTTCAGAGGCAGTGTGCATTGATTCGACACATTAGTTTTAGTGCCTCTGCAAGCTGGACCCTATGCCAGGTATTGGATATAAAACTGGTCTGAATTTAGTCCTTGCTCTGGAAGTATTTACATTTGAATGTGATAGATAGTTGGGTAAATAGGACCTGATTATACTGCGTGATATATGTAACAGGGTTCATTGAAGGGGTGATACATACAATTATTAGGTGGGAGTACAGTGGTAGAAAGGTTTACGAGGGGAAGTGCAGGCCAAGGGGCAACGTCGGATGGAGTGGACAACGCTGTGCAGGAGGAATCGGGCGGGACAAGGGTAGAGACCAGGGGACCCAGAAGAAGTCGGACGTCAGGCCCTGAACTCCCTGCCTTGACTGCTCCTTGGAAAGTCTGTGCTTTGAGATCCTGTCCATCCTCGCTCTTGGCCAACCTGAGGAAGGGTGACATGCAGGGAAGTAGCGCTGTTTTCAGTGCCTGGTGCAGAGTAGGCATTCCATAAATGTGTGTTGAATGAGGACTTTAACAAGAAAGGAACCTTTCTCCCTATTAATTAATGTTTGTTTTGTACCTACAGATATTTCAGGATGAAAGCAGCTGTGTCATAGAGCATAAAGCACACACTTGTGCTCGGCAAAGACTAACTGAAATGGAATGAAGCTGAACGGAATGGTGCCCTTCTTCCCCAAGAGCTGACCTTGCCGTGGAACTAATTCTCAGAGCAAATAACATGTTAAAAAAAAAAGTAAAATAAAATTTGACCCAGTGGTGGTATGATCTTAACTCCTAAATAAACTGTTGGGAAATGGGTAGCTTCCAGATTTTTGGTCATATTTTCCCATATTTTTTAGAGGAATGTCAAAGAAATATAATACCTTTTGGGGACATGATGAACTTCCCATAACCAGCTTTCTGGAAAATAGCTTCTTATTTCTGGTTTGGTTACTGGTAAAAGAGACTTTACATCTGGGAGGGAAAGTATACATGATTATGGAAAAACAGCAAAAATTCTACCTAGGGCTGAATTTTTAAATGTAGACATTAGTCTATAGCTTAAGCATTTTCTGAAAGGTCAATGAAACATTTTGTTTAGCAATTTCAAAATAGAACAATAAAGGCCTTAGGATTTCTCCACTAGTAGCACTGACAAAATGAATAAAGCATAAAAATATATCTAATAACTTTTTTTCAAAATTGCTAAGTGTTTCATGTTCTGAAAATTGTACAAAATACTAATTAGTCTGTAAAGTCTGTCCCTATCTATTGCAGGGATTTTCCTGGTGGTCCAGTGGCTATGACTCTGAGCTCCCAATGCAAGGGACCTGGGCTTGATCCCCGGTCAGGGAACTAAATCCCATATTCCCATATGCCACAACTAAGACCCCGTGTAGCCAAATAAATAAATAAGTAAATTTTTTAAAAGTTATTTACATTTTAAAAATTGCAATAATTGTTATTATTTTATAAAATAGGGAAGTTTATGTGATTCTTTGCCTTACCGCAGACATTTATTTATATTTCCTTTAATAAAAATGAGCAGAATGTTTGCTTATGTCCAAGATGTTCTGATAGGGACTAAAGTTATTTCTCTGCCTTAAAAAAACTAGAAAACCAGACACAATAGCTTGCATTCAGGTATTAGAGCATAAGTGAGCCAGATCAGTGATCCCTCAGGGAAGGGAGACAGATTAGGTAAACCCCCAAATTACCCAGGTTTACTGTCTGGAGGCCGTTTACAGGCTTCCGAGCAGGGAGAGAAACCCATACAGACCCTGGCCGAGTTGCAACACCAGGCATGGGAGTTTGGGAGGCTAAGCTGTCTAGAACAAGGAACAGAGAGGAGGAACTGGAGAGGCTGAATTCCAGGCAACTGACACCAACCCAGATGATTAGAGTTGAAAAACTGGACCATGAGAAATGGATCTGTATTAGATGGTTCACAAAAAATACTGCATGTAATAAGCAAAAATCTGAAAACAACCTAAATATATCTAATGACTTGGTTTCAATAAATGGCCACAGGAATTTAATTCTGAAGAAATATATCCATTCAGAATGATGACATTTAAGACATACTGTTAAGCAAAACAATCAAACAGGACCTATCATTCTGTTTTTGTTTGTTTTGACTGTATATGAATGAATTGAAAGCCCTAAAAGTTCTGAAAACCTGTTAATTCTGAAAATGTATATGGTGGTTTCAATTGAAATAAGATTTCAACTTTTATGTAAGTACATTGAACTGTATGCTACACTTTGAAATCTTTTGCTATATTTGGTCAGTATAGGTACAAACAGGATTTTAATGGTTGTAATATCACAGAATCATGAAATTTTAGAACTCAGAGGCATATTAGATATCATCTGGCCCAAGTTTCTTGCTTTAAAAATGAGGAGAGTAGGCTCAGAGAGGATGACGAATCACCCACGTTTACAGAATGAGTCGGCTTTAGACTTGCTGGGTCTTGGCTATGGACTAGAGCACTCTGCTCTATACTATATTTACCTCTTATGATTCCCAAAAGTGACGACAATTTTTTTTCTTAAGAGCATTTACAAGTTATCTTTTCTACTTTCCATTTTAATTAGAGCATGAAAACTGCCTTTTTTGGCAGCATAAAGTTACATCAAATTTTCCATATTTTCCGATAGAAAATGTCAAACTTACGTAGCCTTCCTAGTTGGATATTTTTGTGATCCTCTTCAGCCCGAAACTGGCTTGCGGTGGCACAACAGTCCTTGAAAGCTTTGACACATCTTGGGCCTAACTTAATCCGAGCGGCTCGCTGTTCACAGTTTTCATCCTCATTCAGATGGGCTCCATCATAACAACATTTCTTTATCATTGCGTGTTTATATTTAGCAGCTGAAATGATAATAATTCAAATGCCCTTGATTATGCATAGAGTCAAACATCTCATGCTTAGGAGGGCTCTAGAGGGATACCTGGTTTCTGCTGCCACAGGACCCCTGCCCCACAATAGTCACGGCTGGTGGACTGTCCAGCCTCCTTTTGGAACTACCATAGGAATGGGGAGAGTGTGGCCTCATAAAGTAGTCCATTGTCCATTCTGATTCGCACTAAATGTTTATGGGCTTCCTGCAACTAACCTAAGTACTGGCTTTTGAAACCAGCACCTTGGATTGAGCACCCTTTTGAATAAAATAAGTTAACCTGAGAAGTCTGCAAAATATTTGAAGATAGTTATCACTATTCAAGTCTGTTCTTCTTCAAGCTAAATACCCTATTTTTTTCAAATGTTTCTTGTAGTTTGTACACCTTCACCAGTGGCATCATCCTTCATCATAAATGCTTGCATTAACCAGTATCTCTCTTTTGATATCATTAAAACTCACAATGAAAGCCAGAATTAAACTGACTCAAATATAAATGCAAAGTATTGTTGTATTACTATAAACCTCCTGATCGGTTGAGCTCAGGTCACTGACTCCTGGTTCAATGTTCTTTCTACTGTATCATTGCCAATGACCATATCTCTGTTTAAATAATACTTAAAAATAATTTCTATTTGGCTTATTCCTCCCAGTAATCCAACTTATTCTTAAGTATTAAATGTATGCAAGAAGAGATAGATGTCTAGGTATATCTCGAAGTTAATTAAACCATGGATTTTGTTAGAATAAAACAGAAGAATGTAATTTTACTTACTAGATGAAGTTTGCAGAGAGGAAATATTTGTAACAAATAAAAGTTAATCTTTTATATTTTAGAGATAGAAATAACAAAGACTTATTTCCCTTAGATTAAGGTTATGGCAAATGAACTATTGGATTTGTTTAGATGAATCTTTCCTAGGGAGATGAGCTAGATGTCTGTATACAGCTTCCTTTTCACCCATTCATCTGAACAAGGAGAAATTAGATGATGTTTAGTTTTCTCCAGCTTTTGAATTACATGATCATAACCTTTGACAATCACATGAAACTTTTATAATACCTTCTTCCTCTATCTTCTTTTGCAGCATTCTCTTTGGCCTGAGAATTTCTTTACAAGGTTCATCTGTTTTAAAAAGATAAAGAAAAAAAGGAGGAAAAAAGGAGATAAAAATCTCAAACCCCACAAATTCCATGAAATTATTTTTTTAAAAGCAGTCACGTAATTCATTCAACAAATATTGAGAACCTGCTTTTGACTAAGCCCCGCACACCACACATCTCGGTGTGACTTGTTTTTAGAGGGGCTCACAATCTATTGTTACACAGTTTGACTTGTTTGATCTGAGTTTGGTTTTAGACCCTATAACCTTTTTGATCCACTGATTACAGAGAAATACCTAAGCCCTTAGGAGTGGGCCAAGTTTTTGTTAGGTATGCTATTTTAATTATTTTCTGTACTTATATTATTATAAATAATAGTATCAAGTATAATTATGAACAGTTTTAAAACCACAGAAAGAAAACGATTAAGATGTGGTCCTTGCCCTTAAAGAGATCCCAGTGCAGTGACTGCAACAAGATGGGCCACTAAGTTAAAGGCTGTACAGTGATGCACTCCCATTAAATTACTTCTAAATAGGTCTAGTCCCTAGTAGTCCCCCTATTAAAGGAGAGGAAATGATCAATTCTACATGAGGAAGAGGTTGCATTGAGGAGATGACTCTTCCACTAGCTTCTGCAGGCTAATAAAAAGGAAAGCAGTCCTAATAAGGAAAAGCTAAAGATGTAAAATAGGCTAGTGCCACCCATAACCGCGCTTGGTTCTCTACGGCATAAACATAAGGTCACGTAGAGTGGGATGAGAAACAGCTGCAAAGAGGCGGGGAGAAGATCATGGAGGGCCTGAACTATTACAGAAAAGAATTTGTACTTTATCTTGAAGCTAATGAAATCTTTTATATAGAGGAGTTACCTAGTCATGTCACTGTAAGATCAGTGTAGTGAATTATTCTGGAGGAGGGACAACAATGAAGTCTGGGAGGCAAATTGTTCGCATAAATTTCAGCAATCAGTTTGAAGAATAAACAAAAAGCTGTGTGTTTTACCATTTTCTTGGGTGTTGTCTGCATTTGCGTTGGTGAGGAAAGTGAGGCCAGCGAGGTGGAATACGTCTGCATTGTCTCGGCCACCACCTGCCCCACAGCCCAGGTCACTCTTCTCTAAAGTTTGAAAGACCTGTTCAGAGGTACTTAGTTAATTTAATAATTCTTAGGACAATTCCTAAAAGGCAAAATAGTAAGCCTAATCAGATATGGAAATCATCCCTCTGAAAAACTAAAGGTACAAATTGTTACATGATTCTAACAAATCTGTGAAATGCACAGGCCTATCATTTATCAAATGGCCAAAGACCAAATTTCCCAACTTCCTTCCTTTAGTTTGTTGTTTTGTTTTTAAAAACACATGCCTACTCAAAATTAAATCAAGAACTAAGTTTTAAGCTTTGATGAGATGATGCTTCGAAATCGACCCATGCTGTTTTGTACATATTGTAATCAATATAATGTCCAAAAAAGAATAAATGAGTGAATGTATGAATAAGTGAATTAATAAGCTAGTTTTTAAATCGCTGAAAGAAAAAAAAAACAGCACAATCTCTCGTATTTTGGGGAAGAGGGCTCTAGTTTCTAAGTGAATAAGAATTTGTTTAGGGGGAAGCTTTTCCCAGTTTTAATTCTGACCTCAAATAATTTTTCCTTTCTGAATATTTTTAACTTAATAGTTTCTCAGTTCTTTCTTCCTTCTTCAAAGAAATTTAAGTCTAGAAAATAGTAGCAGAGCATAAGGGGAGGTAAGAGCTTCCCTTGTGGCTCAGCTGTTAAAGAATCCATCTGCAATGAGGGAGACCTGGGTTCGATCCCTGGGTTGGGAAGATCCCCTGGAGAAGGAAAAGGCCTTGCACTCCAATATTCTGGCCTGGAGAATTCCATTGGCTGTATAGTCCATGGGGTCGCAAAGAGTCAGACAGGACTGAGTAATTTTCACTTTCACTTTCAGAGGAAATGAATAATTTTCAGATTCTTCCGGGCCACAGATTTTAATTAGTAAAAAAAAGGAAACAAAAGCCAAAATCCCCCAGAGGTTGCCTATTCATTCTTCCCTGGTGCTGCTACTGTAAAGCCCCCTGCTCCCAAATCTCCAACCCCTACCAATCTGTGGTACTCTGGCCCCACGAATGACACTACTATCATGATCATATGTTTTTCAAGTGCTTAACTCCATACTTGGAAAAGTAAAAAAGGATAGACCTGGGCTGTAGAGACTAAGGTGAGAATGACTTATCTTCCTAAGAGCCCCTGTCCTAAGATTGTGTCAATAGAAAAGCAAGTCTAGTCTTCATTTAATTCTTTCCCCACAACTTACCCGAATGGCCCCGGTTTGTGAAGCATTGAATAGGGCCACCCCAGTAACGAAGGCGATGCACTACTTAACTCTTTCCAGGGGTCTCTTGGCTGTCCTTTGCACTCCATATATAGCACTGTCCACTGCTGTTAAAGCCACCCAGGAATCCAACTCAGTTTCCATACTAAGAGATACACGTTGGCCAGGGGAATATGTATCTGTACTTGGAGACAGATGAACCTAATGGTCATTTGGAAAAGAAAATAATCATTTGTGTCACACAAAACTTCACAGATAGCTGCATTTACAGCCCCTTTATTCAGGAGAAAATCTGATTGGGACTTATAATTTGTGGCTTACCTCGAGCTGGTTGCCACACTTTTCCTCAATATTTAACCAGACTGAATCGGACACTAATTCTGCAGTCTGCTCTCCTGTAACGATGTAATAGACCAGGAGACGAGCTGAAGGAACCATGTTCTGTGTCACTGGAATATTTATACTTTGATAAGCTGAATCCGAAAGTTTATCCCTTGTGCCAAAGTGAACAATTTTGCCCTTGGATAAAATCTAAAAATAAACAGCAGCAGAAATGGCAATTACAAAAACATAACCTTTGCTTTAGGATAGAGCTTGGGAGTGGGAGTAGAAATTATGTTAAAAAAAAAGAAAGTTAACATTGCAAGGGCCTACTACGTGCCAGAAACTTCATGTTCAATTAACTCTTTTAGTTTCCACGATAACCAGAAGGATGGGAATACTATCTCCATTGTGCAGAAGAAGGGACTGAAGTTCAGGAATTAACTAAATGTCATTTAAAGTTTTTCCTTCATGGCTGATTCATTCAATGTATGGCAAAAACCACTACAATATTGTGAAGTAATTAGCCCCCAACTAAAATAAATAAATTTATTAAAAAAAAAAAAAAGTTTTTCCTTAAAACTGTTGAAAAAAATTCATCATCACTTGTTTGGCCTGAACATCAGAATAATTAATCCCATTTCTTTGGTAATTGTCAGGAAGCCCATAACATTTTTTGTACATTCTTTCCTAGCTTTCACTGACAGCCTTGACTGATACCTCTGTTTAATATAAGTGATGTAATAGGTATATTCTTGGAGCAGGTTTGAAATGACTCAACCCTTAAGAGCAGGATTTGGGTCCCTCCTCTATTACAATGAAATGCACGCATTCTAAATGGGTCGAGGTATGTGATCTTTGGCCATGAAGTGGAGCAGAGGTAATGTGCGAATTTAATCAGCCCTCTCTATGGGGGAATCAGGCTCTCTTCGGTGAAAGGCATGTCACACAGAGAATCAGAGGTTCCCAGTTTCAATCACAACCTTTCTCTTCCAAGTTGAACGGCTATGGTGAGTCTTAGGTCCTTTGTCCCTCACTTTCCTCTTCTGTGAAATAGTCATGAAAATCATGCCCTGTCTCAAAGGCTTTTGAAAAACTGGTTATTCAATTAGGTGAGGTTCTTGGAAGTGCTTTGTAAGAACATATATAAGGGATCATTCTAACACTTCTCTGTAAGCAAAGGAAAATCAGGTAAATCTATCATTATTATACTTGCCAAGTAATTGTAGTGAGTTATTTTGTCAATATATGGACTTCTGGGTGTAACAACAATATTCAGATGTTCTCCCACAAGCAAATGTTTATAGTTTTCTGTCCAGTCAATATAAAGGTAGCTTTGGCTGAGAGATGAATACGCTATTGCTCGGTAATCTTCACTGGCCTGATTTTCTTCGGGAAGATCTAGATCCTCGGTCTTGACCTGAAAAGGAAAAAAAAGTTAAACAAAGATACGTGGACTGTGATGTAAAGGTATATTTTCTGTGAAACATACCTTTTAAGTTCCTTTCTTTGCTTTGTGCATTTCTAAATTTCACAACACCAATTGCTAAAGAAAAAGAAACCCGCTACTCCAATGTGTTTGTACAGCTGTGGTATCAAATAGCTTTACAAAGGCTATGGACAATAACTGGGATAATACGGGACTGTGGGTGATGGTGGGAAAGTCTGGTGAAGTGAAAACAGAATGATGCTCATGGAACAAATATTGGCATCCTTCTTGGAGTGTCATGGTAAGCTGGGGACGCTTTTCTTATGGATTACAGGGGTCCTGAGGACTGGGGACAGGGGTTGTGAATGGACATCACACAGACCTCCCGGCCCAGTTTCACTGTGAAGTCGCGGCACAGAGAAGGGCTTGCCAGCACAGCGTGCAGCAGGAGTGATGTCATGGCAGTAATACCGGCCTTTGACAGCAGAGGGGTTACTGTCTGGGGTGAGACATACATGGGTTTGCATTCAAGTGCTGTCATTTATTAAGTCTGGATAAGTTGTTAAACCACAAGAGAGGTTAAAAGCCTCTGTTTCCTCAGCAGCAAAATGGCAAAGATAATATTCTCTGATTCAGAGAGCTGATTAAATGGGTATTGAATGTGTTCTGCATCAAGCTGTTCGTACGATGTCTAGCACTTCATAAGGGCTCAGTAGATGACAGTGAATCTGTTCATGCTGGGGTCACTGACACACGTTATTAAGTTATTTTTTATCTGGAGTTGGGAACCTAAATATTATTTGCTGGGAGAGAAGACTATTAAGTGAACTTTCAGGTAGAGTGATTCATGCAGCCAGAAAAAAAGAGAAGCTTCCACATTTGACCTCTCTGTTGCGCTGAAAAGAGATAAAAAGTTGTGAGGTGGGAAAGAGAGACTTTCTATCACTAATCTTCACTGCTATTCCTATTTCATGCTTCTAGATTTTAATACAGTCTTACTAATGCAAGAGAAAATAATTCACCCCAAATAAAAAACTGATCGATTTATCTTCCTAAAGGGCCATTCAATGACCCAAATAAAAACTGATCGATTTATCTTCCTAAAGGGCTGTTCAATGACCCAAATAAAAACGGATCGATTTTTCTTCCTAAAGGTTCAATTAATTTGCAGATTGCCTCTCGTGCTTTTTTTTTAATTTGGTTGCAAAATTGTGGAACTGTTCGCTGGACTCATGTCTAAAATCCGCCACATTTTTTTCTGCATATTGGCCAAAACACACAGTGAAAAGTACACATTGTCCTAGAAAATTTAACAGGAGAATTCAGCTCACATTAAACTCCAGCACCGTCACTTCAGATGGGAGATTCACCACAAAAGAAGCTACTCCATCACTGGAACGTGTTACACTTTTCTTTGAGTCCAAGTCAGCTATCTCTTGGTTCACGTCGAGCGTTTTTGCACTCAGGATCACTGGTACCCCTCCTACCAGATGGTCGAATGAATCCTTAACCTGCACCTGTTTGCCAGAACAGTCCAAATTCATTTCCACAGTTCATCACTTCTTTTAAAGCAAAACAGTTCTGAAATAATTTTCCTTTCTCCTCACCAATGTATAAATTATTCATGTTCAATTCAGTAAAGAGAAGCATGTTCTCATCTTATATACAAAAGGGTCTAATCTTATTTAGTTAAATCATTCTTGAGTGGATTCCCCTGTATATCAAGAAGACTCAGAATATAAATATTGTATTGGGCCTGCCAAGTAGATGAGATAGGTCTTCTGTTATTTAATTTCTGCGTTTCTTCAATTGGTTGAGAACTAGATAAAAGAGAAAATGAAGCAATCACTTCTGGGGATTAATCTCTTAGATATGAGAAACAATAGTATAGGGCTTAGTCGCTCAGTCATGTCCAACTCTTTGCAGCCCAATAGACTGTAGCCCACCAGGCTCCTCTGTCCATGGGGTTTCTCCAGGCAAGAATACTGGAGTGAATTGCATGCCCTTCCCCACCCAGGAACCAAACCGGGGTCTCCTGCATTACAGGAAGATTCTTTACCAGCTGAACTACCAGAGAAGCTCCTTGAGAAACAATAAATACATTTTTTTCTCCTTAAACTCTGCCTCTCATTGCCATGCATATGCTAATTTCATATACAATTTCCACAAAGGTATATTTTATATTATTTATTTTTATATGTATTTTATGTATTTTAAAGATATATAGTATATAAATATATTTTATATAAAGATAAATGTAATATATATAAATATATAGAGATTTGAAAATAAATATGTTCTATATAGTAACATTTTATGATCCTTTGTATATATTATATTAATATACTCTATAATAAATTATAAATTATCAAATGCATTATATAGTAACATGTTATATATTATTAAATATGTTCTATATGTTTTAAGAAGTTATAAGCATGTCCAAAGGTTGCTTGGCGTCTTGTAAATCTTTTTCTCTTAAAAGCCAGTGATCTACAGCTTTCTAAAAGATAGGGAATAAAAATTTTCATTTTATAAATATAATAAAACATAGTATATGTAATAGAGTATGTTTTATATAATATATAATCAGATATAGAATACTAAATACAATAAAATATAATTAAGAGGTCAGATAAATGTTTTAGCTCCATATATCAGCATTTTAAAAAGGAAAAGAGGAGGAAGGAGAGAAAATATTGAAAAGGAGAAAAAAACAAAAACCAGAGAGAAAAGAGTCGGGGACAGACAGAAAAGTGTCGCGATGGGAAGGACAGGGAACAACACAGCGAGATGAGATCAGATAGAGCCAAGCACAGAGCGAACGCCGAGTGAAGAGCGCGAAACGCACCCTCAGCCGCATGGGAAATAAAAAAATAGAGAAAGGGGCTTATTTTCAAGAAATGTTATCTCTGTCTTAAGACTTTTTAAGAAGAACGTGTTGCCAAATAATTTTAAATGTTAGTATTTTTTGAACTATAGACATATGGAGTTTTATTTATAATACATATCGTTAATGTAAGGCTCATTTAGGGAATGCCTAACACAGGCTGTCTTACTAAATACTGAGACTGTCCTAAGGTTTGATATTATTCCCAGGAGAGAAGCTGGCCGGCAGCTTCCCCCTGCTGACTCCATTGTCAGAGAGGTGGATTTCAGGCACAGATCGAGCTCCCTCTGCGCTTTGCCTCTCCATCATCCTCCCTTTACTTGTCACCCCCCCAGGTTTTAGAGGAAGGTACTCACATTCAGCAGCACCCCCCACCCCCAATCTAACCTTGACTGAATATGGAATCCCAGGCTTCACAAAAAGAGGAGTAGCAACCAAATTGAGTTTGTAGGGAGAAAGGACATATTTGATGCCAGGAATTTCTGCTTCTTCAGAAAATCCGCCTAAAGAAATGACAAAAATTTATTAGAAGTGTACTGATCTGGGGGGGGGGCTATGTTTGTCTCTGTGTGTCTCCACAGACCCACTCATTCATTCACTCCATTCCTGCACTCATGTGTTTACCAACAGCAAGTAGACATGGGTCTTGGTTCAGAGGGGCAGTGCAGAGAAGAGTTTAAACCATTCTCAGGAGTTTCCAAAGCCTTATGCTCAGGCCTTATGTGTCGAGATGGCCCTTGTAGAAGAAGACCAATAGGATCGGGCTGAGGAGAAATTGGAGGAGAGGACACCACTTTTTGCCAGTTGCTTGAGTTTCATTTAAATACATAGACGGCATTAAGGAGAGAAGACGGGGTAAGCCAGAGACTAAGCCCTACAGGGAGGTCATCTTTAGGGGGCAGGTATATGGAGAGAATTGGAGAAAACATAAAAAAGAGCTTGCGGTAGAGAGAACTCAGAGGGTCTACTGGCAAGACCCGATAGTGTTACCCTTTAGCCAAAACTTAAGCCAAACTGTTAAGAATAATATACAGAGCTCTAGTGTCCCCAAAGTGAAAGTGAAAATTTTCGCTTTTCACTTTCATGCATTGGAGAAGGAAATGGCAACCCACTCCAGTGTTCCTGCCTGGAGAATCCCAGGGACTGGGGAGCCTGGTGGGCTGCCGTCTATTGGGTTGCACAGAGTCGGACATGACTGAAGCGACTTAGCAGCAGCAGCAGCAGTGTCCCCAAACTTCTTTCCAGGATTATATCCCCGATACTCCCACATATGGGCTTCCCAGGTAGCGTTAGTGGTAAAGAACCCGCCCGCAAATGCAGCAGATGTAAGAGACATGGTTTTGAATCCTGGGTCAGGAAGAGCCCCTGGAGGTGGGCCTGGCAACCTACTCCAGTATTCTTGCCTTGAGAATCCCATGGACAGAGGAGCCTGACGGGCTTCGGTGCATGGGGTCGCAAAGTGTTGGACACGACTGAAGTGACTTAGCATGCACATACGCACCCCTACATATATATCCTATACTTCAGCCAACAGAATAATCTGCTATTCTCAAAGGTCACCCTTGACATGTCCCCTCTCTGAAGAGTGCCCCACTTCACTCTGCCTGTCATCCCTTCTTCAAAACCCAACTAGTCTTTCAAGACAAGACCAATCATCTTCAGGACACCTTTGTTGGTTGCTCAACAATCATCTAGGCGCTCATCTTCTGAAGGTCGGTAGCATGAAACACTTTGCTTAGAGCACATGTGGAATTCCTTCTTGTCAAAGAGTTCTTTGTTTATTTGTCTTAAAGCTGATGCATATTTGTAAGCCACTTGAGTACTGAAATCATGCAATTAACATTTGTAAGCCTGCATATTTAGCAGCACTCTTTGCACATCTAATAAATATTGCTTAAACTGAATTTATTTGAAATAAGTTGAGAAAAATAACAGTAAGAAAGAAACTTTAAAACAATGTCAAAAATATAGAGAGGGCAGGGGGTCTAAAGTCATCATCATTCTCCCACATCTGTTGAGCATCTGATGTATACAGAGTGCTTAATAACTCTGTAATTACCTCACTTTCTTCATCTGCTACCCTAGAAGGACAAATTTAAAGAGGTAGAAGGGGACTTAGGAATCCTCCAGTGTAACGGTCATTTTACTGAATAAATAAAAAAGGACTTAGTGTGATCACATTATTTGTTCATGGTTGGTTTGGGGCTCAACATAGACCTGAAAATATAAGGTACATTAGTAATCAAGATATATCAGAAGTAAGACAAAGAAATCCAACCGGGAGTAATAATTAATAACTATTAAAACCATTGGAGTGAGGGTTAAGAGTACAAGACAAGATATTAAGAATGCTTAGAAAAAAAAATAGGTGGTGAGGAGGAGAGGAAGAAGAAGGGGGAAGCCCAGGGGGAGGAAGAGGAGGAGAGGAAGAAGGGGGAGGAGCGGGAGGAGGGGCGAGGCGGGGAGGAGGGGCGAGGCGGGGAGGACAAGGGGAAGGGGAGGGAGAGCAGGAGGTGCCGGCCTGAGTGCTGTGTGTATACTGACTCTTTCATTCCCACCACAACACTGAGAGGTATATACTATTTTTGGATCCATTTTAGAAACATCACCTCCAGTTTTAGATAGAACTACTATTCCAGAAGAAAAGGGCTTTATGATGTACTTTGTTCAACTCCATCATTATACAGCCAAGTGGATAAACAGTGGTAGTAGTAGTAACTTTCATTTGCATGGTGCTTCACCAAATGGTTTTACACACATAATCTCTTTGATTTTGATTCCTCCTGGGTGAGAAAATTGAGGTGGCAGATGTTCAAGCCAGACAGGCTGCAGAGCCACTTGGACTGTTAAATGGGCAGGTGTTATCCCCTCTTGCCATTGAGACAATAGAGACCAAGGGACTAGGGAGTGACAAAGCTATGCTCCAATCCCAGTTTTTAATGATGTAAAAATAAAATTTAACTATGAAAGGAAGTAAAATGTGAAAGAATGTAGTAATTATTTATACCTTTAATATGCTATCGAAATATTTCCCAAGAGAAAGTCCCTTCTCTGGTGCATGCTAAGTCGCTTCAGTCATGTCCAACTATTTGTGACCCCATGGACTATAGCCCGCCAGGCTCCTCTGTCCACGGGATTCTCCAGGCAAGAATACTGGAGTGGGTTGACATGCCTCCTCCAGGGGATCTTCTCTGGTGGCTCAGTGGTAAAGAATCTGCCTGCCAATGCAGGAGACACAGGAGATGCAGGTTCGATCCCTGGGTCAGGAAGGTCCCCTGGAAAAGGAAATGGCAACCCACTCCAGTATTCTTGCCTGGAAAATTCCATGGACAGAGGAGCCTGGTGTGCTACAGTTCATGGAGTTGCAAAAGAGTCGGACATGACTTAGCAGCTAAACAACAACAAATATTCACCAAGAAAAGTTTAAGAGGGAAAAACAAACTTACCTGTAGACTCTATGATTGTCACACCAATATAAAGGTACTTCTCGTTTAAATCTTCAAGACTTTCATAGGACAGTTCTTTAACTGCTGTTTCAGAGTTAAATGTGACTTGAGCCATTCCGTTTATCAACTTTTTAAAGGGGGAAAATAAACAAGTTATTTCAGAGAAGAATTTATAAGGAGAAAATGAATAAAATATGCCTTAACTAGCCTCTCAATCAAAGACAAAGAGGAAAGCTTTACCATCACCACTAAAGCAAGTAACTGAGTCCACAGTTAAGCCCAGAGTGTTATCTTCTAATCTATTTGTTTAGAATTATAGACGTGGAAGAATCTTAAACATCACTTGGTTCCACAGGTCTTTTTTGTACTAACTGGCAAAGATGACTTCTTCCCATGACTGAGTCATCATCATCTTTCTAGGCCTCTCAGCTTACTTTTGTTCTTAACTGAGAGTTTATGGGATTTTATGATATTTACTCTGTACTTTACTGCTTGCATATTAAGACACTAATTTAAAAACGCACAGTGGGTAGTGGGATACAGGGTTATCTACGACATCTTAATGCTTAGTCGTGTCCGACTCTTTGCCACCCCACAGAATGTAGCCTGCCAGGCTCCTCTGTCCATGGAATTCTCCAGGCAAGAATACTGGAGTGGGTTGCCATTCCCTTCTCCAGGGGATCTTCCCGACCCAGAAATTGAACCCCAGTCAGATTTTTACTGTCTGAGCCACCAGCGAAGCATATGATATTATTTAATTATTAACCACAACAGTAAAACAGATTTTGCCTTATTTTTTCTTCTAAAATTGAGTACTTCGAGGCCAGGGATTTTTGTCTTATGTAGCTTTAAATCTCTGTGTTTAACATAGAATCTTGCACTAAAAACGAGGGGTTTATCTCTTAAATAAAACTGTACTTTGAAAGAGCAACGGCTAAATAACTGATGATACCAGCTCTGTGAAAGTGCAGTAGTGAACAAAATGACATCAGCCCTTCCCATCCACAGTATGATGTAGAGAACTCCGGGGAAAAGGGAGTTCTCTGAGTTCTAGCAAGCACTAGTCCTTAACTGTGGACCAATAACTTCTCAGTGAGTTCACTGTTAGTTCATTCACTTACAAATTTTTGTAGAGCACCTACTTTTTGCCAGCAACCAGGCTGGCTCTAGGCATATAGTAGGAATGATTCAGACCCCCAGAGAGTTTTGTGTAGAGACCGATAAAGAAGTAAATAAAGCATTACTAATTGTAATGGTTTTTCGACCTCAGCACTATTGACATTTTGGAGAGGGTAGTTCTTTGTTGGGGAAGCACTGCTCTGAAGGAGTCTCACAACATCCCTGGCCTCGACCCACTAAACGCTCGTGTGACTCTCTTGCCCAGTTGTGACAACCACAGATGTCTCTAGACATCACCAAATGTCTCCTCGGGGGTAAAAATCACCCTTGGTTGAAAACCACTGCAATATAAAGTGTGAAACACGCTCCACCAAGAGGGACTCAAGGCCTGGGGGACTGGCTGGGTGATCATGTGGAGACAAAGAATGAGACTACGCTAGCCAGGCAGAGAAGAGGCAGGCGGTGACAAAGGGAAAGGGCATTCCCTGGCAGAAGAAGCAGCTCTGCAAACACCTGGAGACGAGAGAGACCGGGGTAAGTTTGAAAAACTGGGGTGACCAGTGCAAGGGAGAAGAAAGGGAGTGATGGGCTGGCAGGGGGCTCGATGACAAGGAAACTGAACTTTACCCTCAGGATAGTGAGAACTCAATGGAAGGTTTCTAAGCTTCAATTTCCACACCTACATGAAACAATACAGTGGACTAGATGCTATAGAAATGACTTTCCATTGATAGCATTCGTGATGGATCTTTAGGTACAAGTGAACCTCTTACCGTTGTGCTTTGCATTGCTTTTTGCATCATTTCTTTTTGATTATCTTTTAAGTTGTCTCTTATTCCAAAAGAGATATAAACGTCAGCTTCGTTGACGACTTTATTATAAAAATATCTGTCAAATAATCATACCATAAAATTGTTCTGCTAACACTGTTACAATAATAAAATCCAGATAAAATATAACAATTTAAAATTACATAAAGCATTTGATATACTTTGAAGTGCCTTTCCATCCACTATGACACTTCATCCTCATAAAGCCACCATAATAAAGCCAAAGTACAGATTTTTATTACTATGTGCTAGATGAAATAAACTGATCTTGAGGAGATCAAAAGAGTCAGGTCTGGGCCTCTTTCTTGCAAAACACATCACTTCCTCAATGATTCTGATAACAGTGGAGAATTGCTCTTTATTTTCTTCTACATCTTTTAAAGCAGCATGCCCAGTCTCACAGTTATATAAGTTCTTTTTAAAAATTCTAACTGCATATTTCTTTTTTTAGTTTAGAATTAAAATAATGATAAAGAAAACTTTCTGTATAGCAAACATGATAGCAATATCTTACTGTTGTTAATCACAGTTTGAACAAAAAAAAGTAAGTCTCTCCGTTAAAAGAAGTCCGTTTCTACGGTTCTCTGTCAAGTGAGTCTTTTACAGTGGCCTAGAGTAAGTGACAAACGCTCTACTTGAGGAGTAAATGCTGGTAAGAGGGGCAGCATATGGTAGCATTTGAGGGCATGGGCTCTGGAACAAGAGAGACCATGGGATTTATTAGCTGTATGATCTCGGGCAAATTACTTAACATTTATGTGCCTTCGTTTTTCTGTTTGTAATGTGGGGATAGTAATTGTATCTATCACACAGAGTTTTGTAAAGATTAAATGAGCTAATACATACGGAATGCTTTGAAAAGTGCCTGACATACATAGTTATATAAATCGGTTCTTATTTTTATAATTATATTAGGTCATTTTTAAATGGTAGGTCGCTTATAAAAATAACCCCAGTTCTCCACCTCCCCATATGCCTACTGCCTTTGCAGCTCTTCGCCTGCAAAGGGTGTGAAGGGAGTCTGTCTCCTTCAGGCTGGTGCTGTAATTTGCGTTGGACAAAAGAATGTGCTGGGAGTGATGGTGTGTTGGTCCCAAAGTGTAAACCCCGAAAGGCCTGTCATGCTCCCATTTTCTCTCTTTGAGCGTTGCTGCTGCTACAAGCTAGCCAGCTGGTTGATGAGAAACACACATGTCCGGTCACCCTACCGCCAGTTACCTGCCAGGCATCTGGTAAGGCCTCCCGGACCAGCCAGCCCCCAGCTGACCTGCCAGCTGACTGCAGGCACGTGGGTGAGCCCCACCGACATCAGCCCGGCCCAGATGGCAGAACTGCCCAGCTGACTCATAAATAGTTGTGGTTTTAAGGCACTGGGTCCCAATGTAGTTATGCAGCCTTAGCTGGCTGATGAAGCCATTAAAAATGATAAGAAGTTAAAGCTTCATATCTCAGTCCCAGCATGCCTATGGCATGCTGCTTCCTAAACATACACACTGAACTTACATTTTTAGGATTTTTTTTTTTTTTTTTTGCTGGTGAATAATCAACCAGGCTAAAATTGGAATCAGCTAAAATCAGTATGAGCAAATAAACTATAGGTGTGATGCCTTCTCAGTCAGGTAGTTTCCAAGTCAGGCCAGACATTGCCACTAAATCACAGATCTCAGCAATATATGAATGTATCAACTCACCACACAGTACACCTTAAACTTTCCCAATGTCATATGTCAAGTATATCTCAATAAAACTGGGGGTAAAAATCAAAGATCTCACTCTGGGCAAAGGTCACCAAAGTTAGCACTCAGTTTAACTGAAAAATCTGAAAAAAAACAAAACAAAAAACTTTCTTACCTTGCTTTTATAGTAATTTCAAAATTAGTAAAGTCCTTATAACCAATGAAATTACTTTCCGGTTCTATTGAGATAGAAAAATGTGGCAACACTGAAAATAAAAACAAAGAAGCAACATTACCATTTGAATTAGAGTAGTCTTTAAAGCATAGCAGCCAGCTGTATTTCTGGTACAGTTGGATAAGCCGTGACAGCAACACAGCACCCACCTTGTCATCGCTATCATCACCAACAGCAGGATCTCTGGGAAGCCTCCTGTTCTACCAATCAGAGGTTAGTTCATACGCTACGTGCTAGAAGATCTTTACTTATACTTTGATTTCAGCACTTATAGGCAATTGACTACTTCCTCCGCTAGAGTACGGGCTCCTTGAAACAAAAAAGACTATTCTCTTTATTTTTGTATGTCTCCCCCCTCACCCTCCTCATGAGCTACAAATATAGCATGTGCTCAACAAATGTTTATTAAACTGAAAATGGAAAAAGAAATTTCTTGCTTGTTTAACATTTCCCTTTTTTGCCTAATAGATAAAACCCTTCCAGTCTCCAAATTCCAACATAAAAGTCTCACTTTAGTCAATAAGCAAGAGCTTACAATTAGCTACAAGAAAGAAGCTTCATGCAAAATTAAAAATTAGGGCAGAAAGGAAGGAGGAGTTTTTTTCCTGTCTCTTTGGTATCTTGATTGCCCAAGAAAAAACAATTTCACCTGTCCAAAATAGCACAGTCTTCTCCTTGTTCTGACATGGCCTGTGTAGTAAGGCTTACAGATTCTATTAATCTGCACAACACTTAACAGAAATTGGGTGATTGTATGACCTTGATATTATAGATAAAGACTGTCACATGAGAGTAAGTGAGATGGGGTTAGATATGGCTTATATGTTTTCTCGATGGTGAAAGGGCCTTCCCAGGTAACACAAACGGTAAAGAATCTGCCTGCAATATGGGAGAAAACAGAAGTCAAAGAGCAATGCAATCGTTGCTCTGGGCTGCATGCCTATGTTATTGAAGATCAAGGCAGATATGTTCTCTCCGAGATATGAAGTAGAGGAAAATATTTCATCGTTTCATCCGGTACCTACTTGCCATGGAGCCTGCACACTCCTACCAACAGGGATACACCAGTGAACACAATGGACAAACCCTGCCCTCAGTGAGCTCACAGTCGAGCGGGGAAGACAAACATAAGCAGAGAATTACACAAGCACTTAAGGCCGTTATGGAAGCTGATATTTATAAGTGAGCACAGGGAGTCCTTCCCCGGAAAGAGAATTTAGGGAAAACGTCACTGAATAAATGGCTTTTCACTGAGACTTGAAGGTGATAGGAGTTGGCTAGGTAAGAGGGAGGGGAGGAGGTTGTAGGCAGATCATATGCAAAGTCCCCATCACTGGAGTGGTATAAAAGAGGCTGAGGAGGAGATGGGAATAAGGAGACATTGGGGACTTCAATAACGAAATAACACGACGGGGAGAATAGCTTCAAAGCAGAGATAACAACTGGGGGTTGAGGGTGGGTTTGCAGCAGTCCATGAGGGAGCCTGGTGATAAAATCGATGCGAGGCTGCAGATAGTAAGAGGTGGATAAATTTTAGATATGTACAAGAAGCAGCAAAAACGCTTGGAGGAAAGGAGACCAGTTAGGATTATATGTTATTTAGAGCTTACAATCTTTAAAGTTGAGCTTCATTATAGTAAATTTGTTTTGTCACTGTTTATTCACCACATTATTATGAGTCTATTGGGGGAATTAAAAAATGACTTCAAGCAAAATAAAGTTAAATTTTATATCAGAGCACACAAATACTCTAGTAAACAACTACAAGAAATGGGAAGGCTAAGCAGTTCATATGTTAATTATTAATCTATTAATATGATTGATTTCAAAGTAAGAGTATCTGATATTTTTGGATCAATGTATTAGGAATTTCTGGGTCAGAAGGAAAACAGCATTGGACTAGGGGTAAGGAAGTCCAAATGTCCCTGTTTTGTCACAAACGGGCTGCGATGAAGTGAGTAAATCACCTGTTAGTCTTACCAGGTTCTGTTCACCTCAACTCTGATTGTTTCTCCTAAAATCCTAATTCTGGAAAGGACCTGAACCAGTCAAACTCCTCAGGGGGCTAGGTCTCTTGGAGCTCTATGATAAGGAAGACAACTCCAGAGGGCTGGTGTGCTTGTCCAAGGTTAACAGGGCGGCTACACCCAGAGCTTAGGCATTCAGACAACGCCCACTCCTCCCACCGTCTCAATCAGTACTTCTAACCATACCAGCAAGCAGCCTCATCTTCATCTGGGAGTGATTTTGCATTACGTTCATTCGTGACAAGAATTATTGCAAAATAATAACTAACTCTATATAGGTAAGCTTTTAATCACCAGAAATTACCATATTCTTTAATTTCAAAATATGCAGTTCCAGTTGTTGAAAAGTCTTCTTTATATTTAGCTCGAATGGTCCACACACCGTATCTATGGAAGCAAAATATTTAAAATTATGGGAGTCATGAAATGCGCCTGCTACGTTGAGGTGCTAGTGATACAAAAGTGACCAACACAGACAAGACCCCTGTCCTCAAGACATTTATAGTCCAGTGGGGAGTAAAGGAAGTAAATTAGTAAAGAATTGCTTACAAAATTGAGATGAGTGCCATGAAGAAGACAAGAAATTAAAAGGAGGAGAGAGAAAAGAAAAAGGAAGAGAGGGACTAGATTCGATGTTGCATCCAAGAGAGCCTCTTTGAAAAGAGAGCATTTAACCCGCGTCCTCGAGAATGAGAGGAAGACAGCTTTGTGAAGAGTAAGATGACGCACATTTTAAGCAGAGGGGACAACCTGTGAAACGGTACCGGGGCAGGAAAGAAATGGCCATAGGAGGCTATCATGGCCGATACATAATCTGGCATAATCTACCACTTGGCATAAGATGAAGTTGGAGAAATGATAATAGTTATACAATAATTGGATCAATTCTTTGATATTATGGAATATTTTCAAGGAGGTACACAATTTTAAAATTACCCAAATTATGTAAACCACTCAATTTCATCCAAATTTCTAGAAGATCTTCAGTACAGTGAATTAACTGTGAACTCCCTTCTAGAGGGCAGAGCAAGAATGACCATAAGAAGATTTTAAAGTGATAGTGCGGTCATTTTTATATGCACTCATTCACTCTCCTTTAAGTCTGTTGGAAGCAGGGACTATGTATTTTTTTTTCTATTTTACATTTCTCACTCCTGTTGCACTTCGCATTTCCTAGGAATGTGTTCACTAAATTTTTATCACATTGGGTTCTGTTTAAACATGTTCTTAATCCTCCAGCATGAGACCAAATGGAGGAAATGACTTTACTAAGACCTTCCCTCTTGAAATCTGTCTTCTGGTAGTCTACGCAGTAAGGACTACAGAAGACCAATATTTTGTTGGCCATAGGAAGGCATGGGACAACACCAGCCTTTGAGACTGATGGTCTGTTAGATTCCTTGAAGGGTGGAAGTTTGATGGTTTTGATAGAGAGAAAAAGGCCTGGGAACTGTTTTTTTGCTTCTTCCAAATCTTAATTTCTATATGTAAAGAAGATTGGTGAGAAGTATTGGGAGTGGTTTGTTTGTTTTGCCAGAACCTGAGCCTAGCTTCTCATTAGACCTGAAAAGACTTTGCACATCTTCATTTCTTTCACACTTACTTTTTGTTAACACTAGGTGGCTCCATTTGACTGGTTATCTACCTCACAACCAAAAGTTCCAGATGTATGCTTTACAGAAAACTTTATTAAAAAAAACAACAACAACTTTAAAGTACTTAGGATTAGACGGAATCTTGAAGTCAGGAAAAGAAATAATTCCAGTATAATCATTTTCTTCTACCATGTCAACTTCTGATCCTTCGGGATCCTTTGAATAAAAACAGACAATTTCCAAGCATATAAATCACATTTTAAAAATTAACTGATTACATTGTCTTTGATTGATAGAAATATTTACTAACAAATATCCATGTCTTCAAATTAAATATAAAGGAGGAAAACCATTTAAATGTTGTGGAAGGCAAATATGGCTCATTTAAGCCATTTCCTCCTTTTTTGACTTTCTTCCATCTCCTGCCTCACTAAAAAAAACAACAAAAAAAAGTAAATCAGTGTCCAGGTTATCCTAGTCTCAATTATCTAGAAGAGATTCAATTCTCTATTGTATGGCTAAAAAAAAAAGAACTATGACAAAAACTGATGTTATAATGAACCAAATAATAGCTTACACACTTTATAGATACTGAAATCTAAATTTTGCATGTGTTCATTTGGAACTTTCCAAGCAAATATGCTGTAAAATTCATTTATTAGCTAGAAATTTCATCAGCTTACAGGTTATGTCAATAATTACCAACCACAATCTTGGAACACACTAACGCTTCTCAAATAATTCATTATAAAATAGTCAGATGTGAGAGTTTATGAAAGTTTCATAATTTTCGTAAGTTGTAAAGGATTCAAGGTTATTCCTATACAGCCCTCTTTTTCACTCGTGTTCTGTTAAGATTTTTGGTTTTTTGGTTCCTTGAGCAGGAGAAAAAGGTGCTGCAACATGCAATGGGGGACCTACTGTTAATAGGTGAGCAGCTATTTCCTCACAAAAATTTGTAGGGTTTTGACGTGCACTGGGAAGACCATGGGAATTTATTGCACGCATCTGTTATGCACATCATGGCTCATGAAAGGCTGATAATTGTTGACCTTTATCTCATGGGGTCAGCACTATTTTCCATGTGCTAGTGTGTGCTAGTTACTAAACTCTAAACTCCTCAAGCGTAAGTGCCACAGGCTGTGATTCTTTACCTCGTATTGTGCAAATCAAAAATATCATACTTAATAGACATTCAACTAATTCTTAGTTGAATTGATGGATTAATTCACTAAGTTTAATTCTTAGGATTGAGAGGTAGTCTTTAAGAAATGTATCATGAAGGATGTATTTAAATGATTTAGTTCAAAACCATAAATTGTTGAGATTTTCATTTTCATGAGATTTTTACATATTGTGAACGAATAAACCTACAACGTTATACACACAGAAGGTGTTCAATAACTATTTCTGAACATTGAATAAATTAGTATGGTGTCAGGACAGGGTTATGGAGCAAAGTATCTTGTCTTGATGAAAATTTAAATAATTTTAAATTTTTTACATAAAATTATTATTTAAATAAACATACTTACTATGAAAGTTAAGACAGTTTCTCTTTTGGCTGGCTTCAGCTCCTCATTCAGTGAATAAACTCTAACCTTTACTGTAAGAATAATTGATATCATCAATAACTTTGTGAAGCACAGTATTTTGACATTTGCAATAATCATCCTTAAAAGAGATGAGCCTCATCTTAAAGATTCAATACATAATCATATATGAAAATTTGTATTTAAAAGAAAGAAAAAGTTAGCTTGTAGACAAATACATCACTAAAAATTTTTTCTTTTATTGAGAATCCTTTTCAGTTCAGTTCAGTTCAGTCACTCAGTCATGTTCGACTCTTTCCAACCCCATGGACTGCAGCACGCCAGGCTTCCCCGTCCATCATCAACTCACAGAGTTTGCTCAAACTCATGTCCATCGAGACGGTGATGCCACTGAACCATTTCATCCTCTGTCGTCCCCTTCTCCTCCTGCCTTCAATCTTTCCCAGCACATCACTAAAATTTTTTTCTTTTAAAGAGAATCCGTTTGGATTCCTTTAAAGAGCTACTTCTAATGAATTTAAAGAACAGTTCACTTTATTAAAATGTATTTGCATATATCTTTTGGGGAACAAATGTATAGTACAAAATTAGTTGTATCTGTAATTAGGCCAGTATTTATAAAAACTTTCATAGTAGCAAAATAGTGATGTCTACCCTATGGTTATATTGAGCTTAGTCACTCAGTCATGTTCGACCCCATGGACTGCGACTCCATGGACTGTAGCCCCATGGACTGCGACTCCATGGACTGTAGCCCATCTGGCTCCTCTGTCCATGAGGATCCTCCAGGCAAGAATACTGGAGCGGGTTGCCACGCGCTCCTCCAGGGGATCTTTCCAACCCAACCTGGGATCGAACCCAGGTTTCCTGCATTGCAGTCAGATTCTTTACTATCTGAGCCACCAGGGAAGCCCAAGAATACTGGAGTGGTTATACTGGGAGTATAATAAATTGTCTCAGAATTGAAGATTTTAATGAAAAATTAGGTGGTTTGTTTCAGACTATACACTCTTACAACAAGGCCCCAAATTGTCTCTTATTGTTGCTAAGGATAGTTTTGAATTGTACAGTTTTGTTATATTTATTGAGCCAGATCCTACAATTATTCGTTCATTGTTAAAAGAATAATGGCAGGGGGCTCAATAACAATTAGTTCTCTTCCACTTCTTTCTTTCAGGTAATAGATCCCCACCTTTTAAACAAATACATCTGCTTAGCTTTTAACTCTTAGCTGCTTGAGACATGCTGAGTTAATTCCTTCCAATGACATATTATAATTTCTCTAGGGTTTCTCTGATGCTCAAATCATTTCATGGCCAAAACTTTAACCACAAAATAAAACTGAACTGATGTCATAAACCTTTTAAAGAGTCAGTATTATGCAAAGCTCTACATAAGAAGCCACATATTAAGCTCTCTAAAATTCATTTCACTAAGACCATAAGATAAAAATGAAATGCTCAGTAAATCCCTCTACCCTGCTGCCCCCTCACCCCTGTCTCTCAGCTCAAGTCCTCCCTCCTGCCTTATGAACATACCTGGTCCAGCCCTGAGCATCACTGAGATGCTGCCGGAGGCAGTGTGCTGCATTAAGAGTGTGGGCCCTAGAATTCAAAACTTTGGTTTCATTCCTATCTCTGCCACTTTCTAACATGACCCAGAACAGGATACTTAATCCCTCTTACCCCTTAGGTCCCACATCTGTAACATAAGACTGCTAGCATCTGCTTCATAGCATGTGAGACTAAATGAGACAAAGCTTTGCATAACCCAGCGCATAATAACTAACCAATGAATGCTTATTATTTTTATTTTATTTTTATTGTTTCTATAGCTACTACTTGTCCACTTTCTAACTCAGTTTGTGCTAGGTTATAAAATTAACCTTGTCTTCATAGCGATGGTGTATCAAAGACAAGTTCAATAAATGCTTTTTGTGCCAAAGGTATAGCTTATAGACTTTTAAAATATATATCGAATGCCTTCTATGTGCAGACACTATGCTAGGCACAGAGATATGATGGTGACAAATCAGACGTGGAATTCCTCTAATGGAGTGGAGTATAGAGGCAAACACAAGATCCCACAAGTAACTGTAACATTCCAGGGGAGGGAAATGCTACAAAAGACACTCCCTGGCTTTCTGGGTGTGACAGAGGGAGCTGAGAGGCAGAGAAGGCTGCCCTCTGCGTGATGGCACAGAAGTTGAGTAGGAGTTTAGAAGGCAAGGAAGGTGCACAAATGTACCAGGAAGAGGTACACAGGCCTTACTACGGACAGGAGAATGGTGTAAGAAAGCAACTGAAAAGAGGTCAGTTTGGCTGGTGTCCACGGACGAGGGGCAGCATGGTGGGCGGTGAGGCAGGAGGGCAAGGCAGGACACAGGCTGTGTGAAATTGGAAGGATTTTGGTCAATGTTCTGAAGTCCTTTATCCTGTAAAGCCTTGAAGATCTAAGCCTCTATCCTAAAGATACTTATATGAAAAATCCCTCAAGGATCTTCAGATTAAAGGTGAGGACTGGGACACTAGAGCTATAAATAGCAAGATGTAATTAATTTCTAAAAGAATTACTTTTCAGTAATTCTTTTTCTTCTGTGTAAATAAGGCTTTGTGCTGTTCCGTAGATTAAATGATAATGGAAAATACTTTCCTGGTGCTTACTCTGTGGTAGGCAGTGTTTGAAGTGCTTTATACATATGAATTCACTGAACTCTCACAACAACTCTATGAGGCAAGTTCTACTACTATCTCCACTATACAGATGAGGAAAATGGGACTCAGAAAGACTAACTCACGCAAGGTCATGGAGCTAATAAGAGCCCAAACTGTGATCTGAACCCAGACAATTTGGCTCTAGAGTCTGCTTTACACAACTATACTTCACTACCTCTCATTAATGAGTCAAAATTTAGAGGAAGGTGCTCTGGTTTTCTCTACGATCTATTCTAAGATAGAATAGGTCTTATAGAGATCTTAGAGATCTCTCATCTCTATTCTAAGATGAAGACACTACATATTTTTATGGTAAAGTTCTGATAAAGAAATAACAAATGAGGCTGTTCTTAGGGGAAACCTTGAGAGCTAACAGAGGTCCCAGGGTCTGGATATCAGGCTGCTGGATGGACAAAGATGAGGACCCCAGGGACTTCCCTGGAGGGGGCCAGTGGTTAAGATTGTATGCTTCCATTGCGAGGGGCACAAGTTCAATCCGTGGTCAGGGAACTAAGACCCTGCATGCCACGGGGCACGGCCAAAAATTAAACAAGAAAAAAAAAAAAAAAGATGAGAACCCTAAATGGTAAGTAGTGTCAACAAGACCCAATTAAAGAAGCATCCTCTAATATGGGAGGAGGACAAAGGTGAGGGTGTATTTGTTTCGGGGTATGATGTTTAAAAAGGGTTCAAACTTTATGGGCAGAGACTATCTCAATGAACACCAAGTCATCTTCTTGGAGTCAACAGAATGCTATTCTGGCAATGACATTATGTCTAAGCTGGAAGCAATACCCCAACCTTTCTAGGCCTTTTCTTTCTGAGCTGGTCATAACAGGAGCTCCTGCTAAAAAGGTAATCGTGCAGGCCCATTCCACTCCATACTATCATCAGCATCAGTCAACATGTAGCAAGTATGTACTACCTAAAAGGTTTTCAACAAAGCTGGCTGGTCTTGCCTCTCATCCTCTTTCCTTCACCAATAATGTCATTATTGAAACTCCATAACCTCCCCCTTCCGTGTACAATTCTCTTATAAGTCCATCCTGATTTGCTCAAAAGTTAATTTTGGCAACAGGGAGTGATGGAGGAATTGAAGATTTTGCAGATGCGTGAACATATGTGGGCAGCATCCACACTTTTCTGTGTTTTGTGTTTCATTCATTGGGAGTAAATCCAGTCATTCACCAGAGTTTTGATTGGCTACCCTGTCCTCTCCCCCTCTAACAGATAAACCACTAATACAAAACAGTGTTCTAATAGGAACTTTCTTTAGGTAGATCTCCTTAGAAAATTAATATCCATTTATTTATGTGACTTCACTTACTTTTTGCTGAAACATCTGATACTCTAGGCTTTGATTTGTTTTCTGAATTTGAGAATTAGCTCCAAAGTAATAGAATGTTTTTAGAATCGCTACTTTATAATAAATTATTTTCACATTGCCAGAATAATATTTGCAGTTACCTCATATACTTGTTTAATAATAAAACCTAACACTACATTTCACGATTTTTAAATAGCTTTGTTCCTACATGGGAACAACTGACAGGGTAGATAATGTAATTGTTGATTTTTGTGATTTCCATATGAATCTAAGATTTATATTTAAAATTTAAATTTAAAACTAAATTCCGCATAATTATTTAACAATTTCCATATGAATTTAAAATTAAAATTATATTTATAAGTGTAAAAATCACTGGGGATTGAGATTCTTTTGATCAAGTTGGAAACCTGTCTCCACTTAAATTCAAGTGTTAAAAGCTCACAGTGGTACTGGCCTGTCATCCTCTTATTTAGTGGAATCTTTGTCTGCTTTTGTTATCACAGTGATGGTGGCCTTATAGAATGAGTTTGGTAGCAATTCACACTGCTATATTTAAATAGATAACCAACAAGGACCTATTGTATAGCCCAGGGACCTCTGTAATAACCTAAAAGTGAAAATAATTTGATCCATGTATATGTATAGGATCACTTTGCTGTACACCTGAAACTAACACAGCTTTGTAAATCAACTTTACCCCAATGCAAAATAAAAATTAAAAATAAATAATTGTTCCCCACATCCAAAGTTCCATTTAAATAAATGCCATCATCAGTTATCTAGTTGCTCAAGCTTGAAGGAAAAAAAGCTCCACAGTATAGTGTCAATGCCCATCCCACTACTCCCCGAGAAAGAAGTGTCTTATACTCTACCTGACTGGTGTGGAGTGTAGACAGGTTTGTCTATATGAATGAAGAGGAATCCGTTGTCATAGGTTATTGGCATTTTTTTTGCTTTTGAAAAATGCTTTGATATAACTTCCAAATACACATGTGAAACTGAGCTTTGTCTTTCAGACAACTGTTTCGGTTGTATCTGTAAAAGAAAATGTTGATGGGAAAGAGTATAATAATTTCAAAGTTATAAAACATGTTATTTAAAAAGTAGTATAGGAGCCAAAGGAGCAAATAAATTTTGCTCCAAGCCCTTGAGTATCAAGCATCATAATCAACATTCAGCTTTAAGTAATTAAAAATTTTTTGGTTCTATGCTTCCCAAACTTCATAAGCATTTAGTAAAACTACTACTCCGAAAGTGTTAGCCACTCAGTCGTGTCTGACTTGTTGTGACCCCATGAACTGTAGCCCACCAGGCTCCTCTGTCCATGGAATTCTCCAGGCAAGAATAGACCCAGGGATCGAACCTGAGTCTCCTGCTGCGTGGGCAGATTCTTTACCGTCTGAACCACAGCTCTCTTAACAAGCTTTAACCTCCTCAGCTCGCTGGATTAGTCCATGTTCTCCATCCCCTCTGTTCAACATCCTGACTGGTGTTCAGGACACTGTATTATATTTACATCCTCTGTTCCCACGGTTGAGCAGTACACTTTCCAGTTTGAGATAAAAGCTAATTAATACAACCAACCATGTTGAATTAGATATATGAGAATACTGTAAACGTTTGGAAAAGCAGTGAGAATCTATAAAGATTCTGCACTCAGATTGCTTTGCAAATATCTAAGTTTTTTCTCTACTTCAAGGAAATAGAAACTGTAGAACAAATGATTCGTTAAAGGTGTGACACATTATGAATTAGGCTCGCTGCTGCAAGTAGACCAAAGAAAAGACCTTGGCACAACATCAAACAACTAGCAAGTAAAGATATATTGTAATGTTAAGATAAATTTAAATGGTTAAGATGTGCATCAGTTTTTATGATTTCCCCACCCTAATTTACTTTTCCAAATTAGCCATTTAAGTTAGCACTGTTCAATAGAGCTTTCTGTGGTAAGGGAAATGTCCTATATCTATGCTGCTCGGTTCATGCCATCTGTAGCTATTTAAGCACTAGAAACATGGCTAGTATGAGTGATGAACTGAATTTTTTATATTAGTAACAGTCGATCGATTTAAATTTAAAGATAACAGCCACATGTTTGTGGCTAATGGCAGTAGATAAAAGTGTCTTCTTTGGGGAAATGAATTTTATTTCTTCATAAACCTAATAAGTGGACTTGTTTGCTAAAAGGTTAGAGCACTTATCATCAAGGACATGAAGCAAAGAATTTCCACGTTTGGTTAGAATTTATTTAGATCAGTGTTTCTGAAATTTGAGTAATATATAGACCCCTTTTAAAGGATAAAATATCCTGGAAGACTCTCAGTGTTGACTTTTTGTTATTTATAAAAATAAAGAAATATTTTCAGTACAGTGTTAAATATGTACAGACCTAAAAGTCAGTATAATATTCTTGTGCTTATGACTTTTGTATAATTATAAAATCAAAACATTTATAAAATAAACTCAAAATGGTAAATATCAACATAATTCTAACTTTCAGCTCTTCATAAAATTTCACAGTTTAATCTCTTTTTAAAGAACTCACTTTAAAGAAACACTGGTCTAATAAGCCTCAGAGGCCCTTCCAAATCTAGAAGTCTTTGCTTTTTTGGTTCTTTATTTTTGAATTTACATCAGAATTTAAAACAATATTTTTCACTTGGATAAAGAAACAGTAAATATGAAAGTTATTTTTAGTTATCAGAGTTCTTAATAAGAAATGAATTATGAGCAATTCTCTAACCAAACTATACTACAATATCTTAATCCCTCAGTTGTGTCCAACTCTTTCTGACCCCATGGACTGTAGCCTGCCAGGCTCTTCTGTCCATGAAATTCTCCAGGCAAGATTACCTGAGTGGGTTGCCATTCCCTTCTCCAGGGGATCTTCCCCACCCAGGGATTGAACTTCAGTCTCCTGCAGTGCAGGCAGATTCTTTACTGTCTGAGCCACCAGGGAAGCCCAATAGAAGGAAAATTTATTTGATACAGGTTGTTCTTTCTATTAACTATGGTTATACATGAGAGCTATTCACTTTAGTAATCAATAATTTATTAGTTTTAGAAGTTTTGATTGTAGGATATTGGAGTTTAAACAAACAAATGTTCAATAGCATCCATGGATTTTTGTAGGCAATGCATGACAGATCAATATGCGTGTTCACATTGGTCTGTTTCTTTGCATTAGTAATTTTCACAGTAAACAAGTACTTTCCATTCATTTCCAAATATGTTCACGTTAGTTTTAGTCTCTCAGTCGTGTCTGACTTTGCAACCCCATGGACTGCAGCCCATCAGGCCCCTCTGTCCAGGAGAATACTGGAGTGAGTTGCCATTCCCTTCTCCATATGTTCACATTAGGACAACTTTATTTTCCAATAAGAATGTTAAAGTTTTCATACACTACTCAAAAAGCAGACACAATGCTCCTATTTAGAATTTTCTTGTTCACCCATATCATCATCAGTGACTGATATCATCTAAGAATCACACAGTGGTAGTTTGGTATAAATTATCAAATCTCTGTTATCAATATTCAAACTGGGTCCCATTTTGTTGAGAATATTCCATATGTATAAAGAAACTGAAGGGTAAATACATACTGTTAAGGTAGCAGAATTTTGGAATTTATTTTCTGTGGATAAAGTGACATGGTCTGCAGAGTAAGTAATTTTTTTGTCGGGAAAGCTTTTGATTGAGATTGTTGCATCAAATTCTTCAGTGTATCCATAAACTTGAATTACAACATTTTCAGATGCTCCAACACGGAATACTTTTGGTGCTGAAATGACATACCTGTTGAAATAAGAAAGAGAAGGATCAGTATATTTATATGACAGTTTTGTTATATTTCTGACTTTTTATCTCACTTGATAGATTAGATTTACAATAGGCACTTTTTCTCAACTTGAAATGATATTTTTAAATCGACATTTATTTGCGATCTACAATCATTTAAACACAGGTTCCAAGAAAAAATAGCTTGGAATTAAGACTTTAGAAATAGAGCTGGTGATTTTGTTAACCTCTAGAAAGGTAGTGATAGCACCTTCCCTGAGCTTCTGTAGCAGAGGAAAACTTTTAATGATAAATAGGTTCAATATTTTTGCCCAATGCAGAAAAAAGCAACATAGATACCAGAGACTGAATTCCAGCTCTGCCATCTGCTGGCTGAGTGACCATGGTAAAGTCACTAACCCTCTCTGAAGAGTTAAGTTATATACCTTAAATATTACCTTTTTTGTTGTTCAGCCACTAAATCGTGTCTGACTCTTTGCAACCCCACAGACTATAGCCCGCCAGGCTCCTCTGTCTATGGGATTTCCCAGGCAAGAATACTGGGGTGGGTTTTGCCATCTCCTACTCCAAGGGATCTTCCCAAACCAGGGACTGAACCCACGTCTCCTACATTGGCAGGCTAATGCTTTACCGCTGAGCCAACGCGGAAGCCCAATCACCTTCTTTACGAGCGTGCTAAGGATGAAATGGCGGCCCACTCCAGTACTCTTGCCTGGAAAATCCCATGGACAGAGGAGCCTGGTAGGCTGCAGTACATGGGGTCGCGAAGAGTCAGACACGACTGAGTGACTTCACTTTCACTTTTCCCTTTCATGCATTGGAGAAGGAAATGGCAACCCACTCCAGTGTTCTTGCCTGGAGAATCCCAGGGACCGGGGAGCCTGGTGGGCTGCCGTCTCTGGGGTCGCACAGAGTCGGACACGACTGAAGCGACTTAGCAGCAGCAGCAGCAGCAAGGATGAAATAAGAATATCTATCTGAAAGCATCTAGCATGCTTAGTACTCAATAAATGTTATGATTCATTAAGTTTGCTGAATTAGTTCAAAGGAAGTAATCTTAGAACTATTATGTTATACTAGTGGGTGAATGAAGAAATAAATAGAATAACAGTGAGCTAGGAAATGCATTTAGAAATGAAAGTAGTAATGGAAGTCCTTGCAGAACAAATGATAACAGTCATACAACATAATGATAATAACAAAAAATGAGAAATGAGAGGCTGTATTAGGGCTTTACATACAACTCTTTTAATCTTTACAACAGGCCAATGATCTAGACTCCATTATTATTCCTATTTTGCAAGTGATAAGAGGTTAATTTGGACCAAGGTCACATGGCTTATAAGTGAATGAGGCAGGCCTTTTTTTTTTTTTTTTAATAAATTTATTTATTTTAGTTGGGCGCTAATTACTTTACAATATTGTAGTAGTTTTTTCCATACATTGACATGAATCAGCCATGGGTTTACATGTGTTCCCCATCCTGAACCCCCCTCCCACCTCCCTCCCCATCCCATTGCCCCAGCCCTGAGCATTTGTCTCATGCATCGAACATGGAATGGTGTTCTGTTTCACATATGATAATATACATGTTTCAATGCTATTGTCCCAGAATGTCCCACCCTCACCTTCTCCCTCAGAGTCCATAAGACTGTTCTATGCATCTGTGTCTCTTATTCTGTCTCGCATATAGGGTTATCGTTACCATCTTTCAAATTCCATATATATGCATTAGTATACTGTATTGGTGTTTTTCTTTCTGGCTGACTTCACTCTGTATAATGGGCTCCAGTTTCATCCATCTCAAAAGAACCGATTCAAATGTATTTTTTTTAATGGCTGAGTATGAGGCAGGCCTTATATTCAGGCCTCACTTTCTACTATGTGTATAACTGAGGTCAAGGTTACAAACTATGTTTGCAAACAGTGGGCTGTTACCTCAGTTTTATATTTTACATGATTTATCAAGAATGGACATGAATCAATATAAGTTTTTGAAATAGAAATCTTAAAATGGGTGAATTTTCATAGTTTTATTAAAAGAAAACTTACAAATATGAACTAGGTTATTAATTGTGTATTGTAAAAGTATCTAATTGGAATAGTGAGAGCTACACATGCTATTAATAGAAAAAGAAGTGTGTTTCAACCCAAAAAGTGATTGAATAATTCAAGCAGCTGATTAGGGCTAGAGGGCAAGGCCAGCCCAGCGGGCAGAATTATTGCAGGTTCCTCACAACACTGTGGGCTTCCCCAGTGGCTTGGCGGTAAAGAACCCGCCTGCCAATGCACGAGATGTAAGGGGCGCGAGTTTGATCTCTGAGCTGGGAAGATTCCTTGGAGAAGGGCTTGGCGACCCACTCAGTATTCTTGCTTGGGGAATCCCACGGACAGGGGAGCCTGGTGGGCACAGCCCAGGGGGTCAGAGTGGGACGTGACTGACGCAACACAGCACACATGCGCACACAACACTGTGACGTTTAAAACGGCTTTAAAATCAGCAAGGCTTTAATAACAGTGAAATCAATTTGGAAGCAAATAAACACTTTAAAAGCAACTGGTAATTCTTCTACATGACGAGTAATTTGGAACCATCTACAGAAAAATTGTAAAAGGGGGAAAAGAATCTCCAGTTTTCCAACCATCTTCTCAATTTCCCATGTACTTAGGCAGGAACAGCAGAAAATGAGAAATGTTCAGGTTTGATGATAATAAGATATATTTATTGAAACCTTAGTTCTAGGCACTATTTTAAGCACTATACATACATATATGTATTTATATATGTATATATGTCACTGTGCTGTGACAACTATACTATGAAAAAGACCTTATTATTACTCTGATTTTACAGAGGAGGAAGCTGGTAATTAACTTGCCCAAGGTCACACAGCTATTAAACTACAGAATTAGGAACTGAACCTGAGCAACCTGTTTCCTGAATTAACACTTTCAATTGCTAGACTAAACTGAATTTATCAAGAGTTTTTCAACAGAAATTTAGAGTGGGAGGAAAGCTATTTTAATTTTGGCATTGGGCTTCCCTGGTTGCTCAGTGGTAAAGAATCTGCCTGCCAATGCAGGAGACATGGGTTCGATCCGGGAAGATCCCATATGCCAAAGAGCAAATAAGCCTGTGTGCCAGAACTATTGAGCCTGTGCTCTAGAGCTCAGGAGCCCAGGAGCCACATTACTGAAGGCTGAGTTCCCTAAAGCCGGTGCTCTACAGCAAGAGAAGCCACCAGAATGAGAAGCCTGAACATCACAGCTGGAGAGCAGCCCTTGCTCACCACAACTGGAGAAAGGCCATGTAGCGACAAAGACCCGGCACAGCCAAAGATAATTAAATGAATAAAAGCTAACTGTGGAAGATTCTGAAAGAGAAGGCAAATAGATGGAGAAACAGTGGAAAGAGTGGCAGACTTTATTCTTGGGGGGCTCCAAAATCACTGCACATGGTGACTGCAGCCATGAAATTAAAAGATGCTTACTCCTTGGGAGGGAAGTTATGACCAACCTAGACAGCATATTAAAAAGCAGAGACATTACTTTGGCAACAAAGGTCCGTCTAGTCAAGGCTATGGCTTTTCCAGTGGTCAGGTATGGATGTGAGAGTTGGACCATAAAGAAAGCTGAGCACCGAAGAATTGATGCTTTTGAACTGTGGTGTTGGAGAAGACTCTTGAGAGTCCATTGGACTGCAAGGAGATCCAACCAGTCCATCCTAAAGGAAATCAGTCCTGAATATTCATTGGAAGGACTGATGTTGAAGCTGAAACTCCAATACTGATGCGAAGAGCTGACTCATTTGAAAAGACCCTGATGCTGGGAAAAATTGAAGGCGGGAGGAGAAGGGGATGACAGAGGATGAGATGGTTGGATGGCATCATCTACTCAATAGACATGAGTTTGAGTAAACTCCAAGAGTTGGTGAGGGACAGGGAGGCCTGGCATGCTGCGGTTCATGGGGTCGCAAAGAGTTGGACACGACTGAGCGACTGAACTGAACTGAAATAAGTTATTTTTTTAACTGGTGTTATTAGAAGTTTTATATTTTTCAGTTTATTATTGTTTTAATTTTGATTGTCTGTGTGGTAGTAGTGATGAAATGGAAAATAATTCATGTTTGTTGTTGTTGTTGATTTTCATCACCCAGTCGTGTCAGACTCTTTGTGACCCCATGGACTGCAGTACGCCAGGCCTCCCTGTCCCTCACCATTTCCTGGAGTTTGCCCAAGTTCATGTTCATTGCATCGGTGATGCCATCCAGCCACCTCAGCCTCTGATGCCCTCTTTTCCTTCTTCCCTCAATCTTTCCCAGCATCAGGGACTTTTCCAATGAGTCATCCGTTCACATCAGATAACCAAAATACTCTAGCTTCAGCTTCAGCATCAGTCCTTCCAGTGAACATTCAGGGTTGATCTCCCTTAAGATTGACTGGTTTGATCTCCTTGCTGTCCAAGGAACTTTCAGCTAATTCATGTAACTCATGTTTACAAGTCCCTAAAAGATAGCTCTGCAACCACCTGTTCATACGTATTTTGATCCTTACTGATGCAATGGTAACACAATCTATCATATAAAGTATTTCATATTTTTCTTATTTTCTTTCAAAGTTGTAGAGAATATGGCTACTGAGCTTGCAGAGAGGCACGCGTGCTAGCTTGGCCTGTGTCTGGAATGTTTTTCCCCAAATATTTGCATGATTTGCTCTGTTACTTCCTGCAAGCTCTGTTCAAGTGGCGCCTCCGTAGAGAATCTTCCCTGTCTACACTTTTGTATGATGCCCAATCATTTCTTTACTCTCTCATTTTCCTTTATATTTTTTTCTTCGTGGTATCAATAGCCACCTGACATTATTCATTCATTCATTCATTCATTGGTTCACTCATTGAGTCATTTTCTTCTCCTTTTTGAATGCAAGCTCTATATCATCCACTATTGGGTTGGCCAAAAAGTTCATTCGGCTTGGGAACTTTTTGGCCAACCCAATACACCCTCAGTGCCAGGTTCTCAAAAAGTTTTGGTTGAATCAATCAATTAAATTTATTGACTCCCATGTTGTAAATGGTATACTCTTACTTTTTCAGAGAAACAGAGAATGTGCTTATTAAGGGTCAGCACAGTGTAGTAGAAAAAAATTCAATATCCTGAGACCTAGGTTCTAGTCCTAGTTCCACCACTAATCTCAAGTCATTTAATCCAATCTCTCTGAACTTCAGTCGGCTCCTTTAAGAAGGAATAACAGAATCTAGGAAATGGGGTGGCCATGTGAGAAAAATCAGATTGGGGTGGGAGAGTGCTAAAATTTATGACATCTCAGGTATACATTGATATTTATTATGTATTTTACATATTTACATGTACATTTATGACAAAATGGGAAACAGGTGAAGCAATAAAGAGGAGTCTTAATACAGATTCTACTTCTGTTCTGTTCCTTTTAGTGGTGTGACCTTTGGCAAGTTACCTCCTCTGTCTGGATTTATACTTGTATGTGAGATAGGTTTGATTAGATATTCTCTAGTTCCTTTTCAATACTAAGATGTTATTTCTAGACATGAGATCAATATTTTAAGACCTAGTTTTAAATACAATTGTTTCAATAATAATTTTCAACAAATTATCGTGTGTAATTTGTGAAGCATGAGCTCACAAATTTAGAAGTAATCACATCAGTAGATTTCAAACCACAGTGTTAGAATTGACCCCCAAGTAACTCTTGCTTTACTATGTACAATACACAGAAAACACAAGGAAAATTCTACACCAAATAGAAATAAGCAGTCAACGCAAGGAAGTTTGCTATCTTAAATTTAGTTGTGCTTTTTTTGAAGAAGAATTTGAATAATCACTCATGTAAAGTTTTATAAATAACAATCCCTTAATGGACATATACACACTGCTATATTTAAAATGGTTAACCAATGAACTCCTACATGGAATTCTGCTCAAAGTTATGTGGCAGTCAGGATGGGAGGGGTGTTTGGGGAAGAAGGAATACATGTATATATATGGCCGAGTGCCTTCACTGTTCACCTGAAACGATCCCAGTATTGTTAATAGGCTATACCACTATAAAAAATTTAAAGTTAAAAAAACAAACCTGTAAAACTGTCCTGTTGTTAGCCACACATCAAATCAAAATGCTGCATGATTTTCTTATTCAGAGATGAGACTATTTTTGTTTCCAGAAGTAGAAAGCAATTCACAAATTAACACAGTCTGTTGTATTTGATTTTTCACTCATTGCACTGATAAGATGCATTGAAAAATAAAGATAGTTTCTTTTACTTACGTTTGTTCCTGGCCCCAGCTTTTCCCCAAGAAGATTAAAAAACAAAGTACGCCCCACAGGCCCATGCTGGAGGTAGTGGTGAACCACCGATATGACCCTCCTGAAGTTACTCTCCTTTTTAAAGAAACCGAAATTGAAGAACTTGGGTAAGTTGGTTTACTGGTTAATTATTAATGTCAAGAAGAGGGACTTCTGAGTAGGAAAAGTAAAATTGGAGTGGAAACACTCTTTAATGTCCAGGTATAAAAGTAGAAGATTTTTATAGGAAGATATTTTATACAGATTTACACCTAGAGAATTTATTTTGATTAATACAAATAAAGGATTCTAACATAAATGTTTGGCACTGCAATGAATGCCTCAAAGTTAAAATCAGTAAGTTGATTGTCTTTTGTCTCTTGACCAGGCAATTGCTCTGAAAGTTTTATCGTGAGAGCATGCCTCTGGAGACACTCTGATACTGATGGAGACCCACCGGGATTCAGTTTCACATGAAGGTGATTTTAGAATGGGCCTGGTTTAGAAGGGCATGTGAGGTATCTTTCTAGAGAAGACCTGAATGATAGCGTCATTGGCATTGGAAATGGCAGAAGAAGAACACAGATCTGCAAAGGAATAAGTCCTTGGTCCGTTCAGTTTAGTTCAGTTCAGTCGCTCAGTTGTGTCCGACTCTTTGCGACCCCATGGACTGCAGCACGCCAGGCCTCCCTGTCCATCTGTCCTAGTCTAGAAAAGAAGCTGAATGTTAGGTGGAGGAAAGATTGTGACTAGCAATGAAAATATCCTGCTGAGGACGCTGTATCATTTTCCACAAAATAAATGATGAATCAAATACTTTAGTTTTTAGCAGGGAATGGATAGCCTCAAGATCTATTAATTCAGACACCACAAATTCAAAATTTGGATTCATTCAGGCACAGAATATCTTTCTTTTCTAAAAAATAAACTTATGCTATGCTTTTCAATGAGGTTTTTAATCATTTTAATATAAGAGCTTAAAGAAAACGAAGCTTCCTGTTATATGAGTCTTATACTTAATTTAGAAAAAAATTTTTTTAAGATTTTTAAGATGCTTATATTTAAGATTTTTATGATGCTAGTTGCTCAGTCATGACTGACTCTTTGTGACCCCATGGACTGTAGTCCACCAACCTCCTCTGTCCATGGAATTTTCCAGGCAAGAATACTGGAGTGGGTAGCGATTCCCTTCTCCAGGGGATCTTCCTGACCCAGGGATCTAACCTGGATTCTCCACATTGCAGGCAGCTTCTTTGCTGTCTGAGCCGCCAGGGAAGCCTTATGATGCTGGAAAGCGTTTATTCACTACCTTCCCTCTACCAGCGCTGGTTCCTAGCTTAGTGGGTAATAAGCATCCTATTTCACAGTAGCAAAACAGATTTCTCCAAACAGTTTTCTTTAGTTCATATGTTTTATGTTCACATTGGTGACCCTTCTTTTGAATTAATAAGATTCTATTTTACCAACACTTTGTACTGAATTCATTGGGAAAAAAGGTGTGCAAAGGAAAATTTGATATGCAAAGTTCACTACCAGTGTCTCTTACATAGATTATTGAAATGGCAAAAATCTGTCACTGTTGTCTGACCTTGGAGAAGGAAATGGCAACCCACCAGTATTCTTGCCTGAAGAATCCCACGGACAGAGAAGCCATGGGGTCGCAAGAGTCAGACACGACTTAGAGACTAAACCACCACCATTGTCTGACCTATTTGTTTCAGAAGGAAATCTGTAAAATAATTAAACTGGGTTGCGAAAGATGGGTCAAGTTAAAACAAACAAAATACTTTTGCCGTCATTTTCGGGAAAAGATCTTTAGGAGAAAAGGAGAACATTCAAATGACCATAGATATATTTGAAGTGAAGGAAATTTATTTGCTTGTACTATGGAGTCAATATTGATAAATGATATTAGTCACTTACCCTTGGCATGTTTCTCTGGTAGAAAACATTTAAAAAACAATGGATTTCACAGGTTCTCAATAGAACTAGAGTTCAACAGCTTGCAGATTTCCAATTGCCTATAACTAAAATGTTTTAATCTTACAAACTTGGCTCAAAGATGGATTCTTCTTTACATTTTAAAATGTTGACCTGTGGAGGAGTCTTTGGTTTTTATACAGATGTGTGGATGGTGCTCCCCTACTCCAGTACTCTTGCCTGGAAACTCCCATGGACAGAGAAGCCTGGTGGGCTGCAGTCCACGGGGTCGCTAAGAGTCAGACACGACTGAGCGACTTCACTTTCACTTTTCCCTTTCATGCACTGGAGAAGGAAACAGCAACCCACTCCAGTGTTCTTGCCTGGAGAATCCTAGGGACGGAGGAGCCTGTTGCTCTGCCGTCTATGGGGTCGCACAGAGTCGGACACAACTGAAGCGACTTAGCAGCAGCAGCAGCAGTGGATGGTGCTCAGTCGTGTCCGACTTTTTGAGACCCTGTGACTACAGTGCACCAGGCTTCTCTGTCTGTGGGATTTTCCAGGCAAGAATACCGGAGTGGGTTGCCATTTTCCACTCCAGGGGACCTTTCTGACCCAGGGATCAAACCCACGTCTCTTGCACTGCCGGCAGATTTTTCACCACTGCACCACCTGGGCTTCCCTTTTATGTACAGATAATCCATCTCTAAAGAGGAGAAACCAGGTCTGGCAGGAACTGTGGTGGTCCCTTGACCTTCCTGCTAATGCTACCTCAATTTGACCCTGAGATGGACCCTCCATGACCTCACTTAGCTCACAAGGCCTCTCTTAATCCAAGTTCTGCTTGATTCTCAAGCCTCGACGCACCTCTTCTTCACTGCAGCCAAGTAGCTGAATTATTATCCTCTCAAGTCACCGTGACATGAAAATGCTCCTAGCAGGGTAGTAACAGTCAGTCAAGTACTATTACTATTATGCTTAACCTATTTATACCTTCAATTTGGTGTCTCTGCAGAAACGAGGGTTAAATATGGGTTACTGCTACGGGCACTGCAGGATGCAACTCACTCAGAATCTACCTAAGTGCTTGCCCATAACACCAGTGAGGAAGGAAATCTTGGGGTATACACTACAGCTAGCTGTGGAACCTTATGAGTAAATGCCTCTCATTGGTTACTTGTCTTCCAAAATATTTAAACAAATTTGAAAAGACATTTAGCTACAAAAAGTGTATTGAAACAAAGTCTTACAGGGAACTCCAGTGTGGAAACTAGTTAGAATGGAGGTGCTCCAGGTGAACAGAAGGGATGGCCCTGCTCTCTGCTCAGGGGCACCCCAGATGGCCTTGAGGAGGCTCTATAGGAACCCTAGGGTCCCTGGACACTTGGTTTAAAAACACTCTTCCAAGTGTTCCTGTTTCACTTGGCCCATTCATTATTTCCCTCGTCTCTTAATAAATCCCCACAACCATCTTGAAATTAGTTTTCAGTTGATTAGGCCAAAGGAGGAACCAACATCTTTCTCCTTGAGTCCAAGATCCCTTGCTTAGCTGCGTGTGGAAATTCCTCTCTCAAGTGACCTGGGCTATCAACATCACACCCTCTAAAAACCACCTTTTTCTTCTCAATCTTATACCTCTATCCCATATCCAAGACTCTGATATCCCAACATCGAACCAGGAATTCACCCCAGCCTGCAGGAACCCTGATTAGAGGGTAACAGGAAAATAAACACTCTAGGTTTATATCCCAGAAAACTTTCACACATTTGCCTCAAACACTAGTATAGGAATGCACTTTGTAGAATTGTTTGTAATAGCAAAAACTTGGGAGCAACCTAAAGCAACGTAACAATGATAAATATATTACTGTATATTCATACCATGGAATGCAATGTTGGCTGGGATGACACAAAAAGCATAATAACATTTATATTTATACAAATGTAAAAACATACATGGGCTTTCCAGGTGGCTCAGTGGTGAAGAATCTACTTGCCAATGCAGGAAACGCAGGAGATGTGGGTTCAACCGGTGATTCTAGAAGATACCCTGGAGGAGGAAATGGCAACCCACTCCAGTATTCTTGCCTGGAAAATTTCACGTACAGAGCCTGGTGGGCTACAGTCCCTGAGGTCACATAGAGTCAAATATGACTGAGCAACTGAGCATGCATGCATGCAATGACATACAGATATGAGTGTGAAATGCATGTGTGCTAAGTTGCTTCAGTCGTGTCCAACTCTTTGTGACCCCATGGACTGTAGCCCTCCAGGGTCCTCTGTCCTTGGGATTCTCCAGGCAAGAATACTGGAGTGGATTGCCACGCCCTCTTCCAGGGATCTTCCTGACCCAGGGATTGAACCTGCATCTCTTAGTCTCTTGCATTGGCAGGTGAGTTCTTTACCACTAGTGCCACTTGGGAAGCCCATAATTGTGAAAGGTAAATTCTAAATCAGAATAGTTGTTATGTCTGTGAAGGAAAGGAGAAATTTGTGATAGGGAAGAGGTATATGCTTCCACTGTATCTATTACCTTTTGTTTTAAAGGAACATCTGAAGCCAGTATGGCAATATCTTACAAATAATTCAGTAAAGTTTAGTGGCAGTTATAGGGGTGTATAGATCAGTTGCTGTATTTTTCTAAACATTTTAAATATTTCATTGAGAAAGAAGTATGGCCTACAGTGAGGCAGGCTTAAATTCAAACACTGGCTCTGTCTAATTAGCTATGTGATTTATCTATAAAATCAAAACAGTAAAACCTCATAGTGCTGATGGGAGAATGAAATGAAATATGTATAAAGCTCTTAGCACACAGGATGAACCTGAAAATGGTCGCTATTATTTACTACTAGTGTAAGACACAGTCATGATCTTCTACTTAAAAATATATATGTGTGTGTATAGGATCACACCAATCTGTCTTTAAATACAGTTCTACCCTCCTGACAGCAGCCAGTCAGAACTGGCTGTCAGGATGGAAGAATCTCTTTATCACTGAGCCCAGCAGAATTTTGCCCCCACTTCCTTTCTGGTTTGTTCATTTGTTGTCAATTAAAGATCTGAGATTAGATGACTGAACTCTTGAAGTCAAAATAGTTGATACTTCCTGAGAGTCTGACATTCTAACTTAGTGAGTGAAAGAGTACAAAAAGCCTCCCACAGAACAGAATTTTTTTTAGAAGATTTAAAATATTTTCCTCTTGTTTATGGTTGATAGCCATTAGCAGATTATGTGTACCCTTCTACTTTTATCTCATAAGCTGTAAAAGATCTACACTTGGAAAGATCCTCCTCTCTCTGTATCAAAGATATTGCCTGAAGCATTTTTCTTACTTCCCAGGAATAGGTCTAGTGATTAAGAAGAAAGCTTATAAATGCTAATTCGCAATTTCAAGAAGGGCTACAAACTCCATTGCATTTTACCAGGTGCTATATGAAATTCAGACATGGAGAATACACTTGAACCTTTAAAGAGATCATCCAAAAAATGACAACACAATAGGTACCAATTATTAGCTATAAACTATTTTTGCGTGTTACCAGATATTGTAATAATTAACTTACATAAAACCGTTTCTAATCTTCATATCCACTCTGAAAGGTACTATGACCTCAGGTGACCAATGAGTAAACAGTGATTACCCAGAGAAATACAGTGATTTGCCTCAAGGAACAAATCTAGCAACTTGCAGAGATGGGGATTTGATTGTGTTGGAATCAGTGGGAAAAAGAAGAGAGATAGCAAGCCCTGCTAAAGTCTGTCTTTCTCTTTGACACAGTCTTCAGCTACCTGGGTTTCCCAGATGGCGATAGTGTAAAAAACCAGTGCAGGAGGCATAAGAGACACAGGTTCGATCCTTGGATCTGGAAGATCCCCTGGAGGAGGGCACGGCAACCCACTCCACTATTCTTGCCTGGAGAATCCCATGGACAGAGGAGTCTGGTGGGCCATGGTCCATAGGGTTGCAAAGAGTAGGACATGACGGAAGTGACTTAGCACACACACCAACTTTTTCGTCTGGATTGAGTCTCTGTTTTATAGACTGTTTAAGGATTTGTAGCCTACTCCGCACATTTTGATTCTCATTTAGATACCACTGTACATTTAGGTGAAGGTTCAAAAGAACCAGTTGGGAATAGCTGCGACGTAAGTGAAGCACTACTCTGGGTCTCCCTCATAGGGCGTCAGGTTGAGACTGACTGGAGAGGCAACCAGGCGGATGAAGAATTGGGGAGATTAGCAGGAAAGGCTAGAGAAGGGGAGAACCAGGAGCAACGAGATAAGCCATGTCAGAGGAAGTTTAAGTCCAAGGGGGGGTGATTTAGGGTTTAAGTTCCCAAATGGTAACTGAAGAAAGATGAAGAAAGCTGTTGCTCAAACTATTTTTGCATGTCACCAGAGTGGTGGATTGAAATAACACATCCGCTCGGGTTCCTGACTCAGTAAGAGAATAGGGGAGGACTCCTGAGGAGAGGATGTAGAGGGAGTGGAAAGTAATGAGGCCCAAAGAGAAAATGAGTCATTCTGTTTGTGATAGAAGGCAGTTAAGCACATTTCTTCAGAGGAAACAAAGAGACAGAAGAGGGTGCCACTCCCCATTCATAACCTCAGTTTTATAACCTCACTGAAGCTATTTTTTTCTATATGTTAGACCTTGTAAAGAATGACGCTCAGGCCATTAACCTCTTGTTTGGCTTCACTGTCACATACTTTTTCAGATAATATACTTCTTGTTCAACATAAGCTCTCTTATCTGATTCTAATGCCTGTAATGCATTGGTGCTCATGCACTCATCCAGTGGCTGGATGTGGTAGCCAGGCTCCAAGGTGGCCCAATGTCCCTGCCTCCCTGGTGTTCATGGCCTTGGGTGATGCCCTCCCGCTCTGTATCAGGGTCGGCTCTTCTGACCAATAGCATACAGCAAATGCAGAGATGTGCGGCTTCAGAGAGCGGTCATGGAAGACATTGCCCTTCCCACCGTGCCGTCTCTTGGACTGCCTGCTCTGGGGAAGGCCAGCCACCATGTAGTGAAGACACTCAAGACGCCTGTGGAGAGGCCCATGTGGAAAGGAACTGAGGCCTCATGCAGGTGAGTCCCTGTGGAGATAAATCCTTGGCCCTAGTCATGCCTTTCAGTGACCACAGCCCCAGCCACAACTTGATTGCAAACTCTTGAGAAAACCTGAACCCAACACAAAATTATCCAGCAAAGCCATTTCTAATGAGCAGTTGCCCATTAGTAGTGGTAGTGAATACAGGTGCTTTCATGAGACTTGCATTTTTAGAAAAATAGCTGTTACAGAGTACAAGTTAACTATTGCTATGTTATCAATTACCCCAAAATTTAGAGGCTTAAAATAAACAATTATCTTCACAGCTTTATTGGGCAAGAATTCAGGAATGGCTTAGCTGGGTAGTTTTCGCTTAGGTTCTCTCTTGAGTTGGCAATCAAGCTGTTAGCTGAGGCTGCGGTCACCAAAAGGCTTGACCGTGGCTGGAAGATTTCCCTGCACAGTGGCTCACTCTCTCGACTCTGAGCAGGAGGCCTCAATTCCTTTCCATACGGGGCCTAAACTACTATATATAAAATGAATAAACAACAAAGATACACCATTTAGCGCAAGGAATTATACCCATTATCTTGTAATAACCTAAAATAGAGTATAATTTGCAAAAATACTGAATCACTATGCTGTACACCTGAAATTAACACAATATTATAAATCATCTATTCTTGTTGTTTAGTCATACTTCAATTAAAAAGAAAAAAATCTTTAATTTGCAAGTGCGCTTTCAGTTCTTAACTACGGGCCCAGAGGCCTGCTTAAAAGCGCCATCTGCTGGTAGTGACTTAATAGCATCCCAGGAAGGCTGGAATAGTGAGAGCCGAGGGTCAAAGCTAATCCGTGACATCTTTCCAGGGTAAATTCTAGCTTCTCATTTTATGTCTCTTCTGAGAGCTAGCCTCTACAGTTCCTGGAAATAAGAACACCTGCCCTGTATTCTTCATGGGAATGCTTAAATGTGATATCCCTGAGCAATGAAAAGTCATATACACGTTTAAGGAGCTCATATGTCCATTCTTTCTAGCATCTTATCTCTCCTGCTTTACCAACTCCTTTCTTTCTGCCTGCGAACATACAAAAGTCTCCATTAACAAGAAAAAGGCAAATATCAGAAAACTTTTTGATGGATTCCCCCCCAGTAACCTCTAAGGGCTTAGTGCGCCCCCAGCTTTGCATGCTGTTCGCTTCCCTCGCTTATCCATAGACCCCTTCAGGACGTTTTCTGGATGTCTCCATGGAAGTTATATAAGAAATAAATACAATGAACAGCAGCAGAGGCCACTTGATAATGGTTGGCATGGTTTGACACTATTTCATTTTACAGATAAAGAAACTGATGCTCAGAAAGGGTTAAAAGAATGGGCGGAAGGAAAGACGGAAGAAAGGTAGGCTGCCCGGAATCAGAAAGGAGCGGTCAGGGCCGCCTGCAAAATCTGAAGGTCCCAGTGCAAGACACAAGTGTGGAGCTGCTTATCCATAAAGCAAGAAAAGTGCTGTTGAAAGTTCTAAAATATAAAGCCTTTCCTTTCTTCTGTAGTATCTCCCTTATCTTGCCATGGTGCACCTGCTGTACAAAACCAACTCAGCTGCTGCCTTTTACTTGTTGATATGTGTGTGCTCTATCGGCACTCTAGACCTTTGCTTACTGATAAATACGAAGAGCCTGAAAGGAAAGGGAGCTATTGATCACCCTATCTTTCCCTGTCCTTCTGTATCATCGTAGTCAGTGTAAGTTCTTGGCTAATAACAACAGGAACAAGAAAGAATATGATGGCGTGCCTCAGCCTTCGGCGCTTCTCCGAATGCCGCTGTCATCTTTCTGCGCTCAAACATGTCCTGCTTCCTGTGGAAAATGTGGCCTCTAGGGGCTGTCAGCACGCCCCGATTGCTCGTCGTAGACATGACTCCTCACCGTGTACTCACTCGGAGTCTCATTAAACTTCTGCACATTGGGGGTCCCCTGCACTCCTGTGTCCCCAGGGTATTCTGAATGCTCTACGGGAAGGGGGCGGCAAGGGGTGATGGGCGCCTGTATCGCACACGGCTTCGGTAACTCAAATGCATTCTCCATCGTCCTGTCAGGTTTTACTTATAAAATACAAGCTCAGAACATCCCTGGTGGTCCAGTGGTTAAGAATCTGCCGTCCAGTGCAGGGGACATAGATGTGACCCCTGACAGGGGAACTTAGATTCCTGTACACAGCAACCAAGCCCCGGCATGACAGCTAGAGATGCCTGTGTGGGGCGGGGAAGGCCCGGTGCAGCCAGAACAAAGCAAACAACAACAAAAAGCAAGTCCAAGAGATAAAATCATTAATGATTTCAAGACAGGAACAACGGAGCACCAGACTCTGTGTGGGGCCCTTCAGAGTGCCAGGCCCTGTTCCACTGCATACGCTTCATGCCCACAAAGCCAGTTCTGGAGCAGCTAAGCCATGAAAGAACTCAAATCTGCATGAGACAAGGGCTCAGGGCCGGGGCAATGGGATGACCCAGAGGGATGGGATGGGGAGGGAGGTGGGTGGGGGGTCCAGGAAGGGGAACACATGTAAACCCATGGCTGATTCATGTCAATGTATGGCAAAAACTATTACAATATTGTAAAGTAATTAGCCCCCAACTAAAATAAATAAATTTATAAAAAAAAAAAAAAGAACTCAAATCTGACCCCAAGGGCAAGTCTCTTAGCACATCACATGGAGGCTCCTCAAATAACACAGGGCAAGGCATTGGCAGAGTGACAAAGATTGCCAAGACGATGAGAAAGTTTTAAGAGGCTATATAATAGGCAACATTGAACTGCTGGTCTTGACTCCAGGAAGGTTAGAGAAGTTCCTGAACATACAGAAGGACTGAGGACTAGAATAATGGGAATGGGTAAAAGGATGAGGGTTAGGACAATAGGGGTGAAGGGGTTAAAATCCAGAGGAGAAGGATGAGGTGGTAGAAGTGTTTGGAAGGAGATGGTTATTAGAAAGACAGAATAGTCTAATTACTTACAGTGGATGTACAGATTGTCAGGGGTTATGACCTAAAAGTAGGTCAGCTCCCCAGGGTGGGACAGACAATGTCCTAAACTCTAGATGCTTAGGGAGCATTCCTTTCAGCAGCCCGTATCTATAGGGTACTTTCAAAAAGGAACAAGAGCAGAGAGGCAGCCAGTATCAGGGGTCCAACAAAATGACGTTACCAGAGCTAGGGCAATCCCAGGATGTAGTCCTCAGAAGGCAGGCATACAGGTAGGATCAGCTACAAGGCCGAGGCCAGAGAACAGTCAAGTGTAGACGGAGTCCCTGATCAAGAAGCAGACCAAGAAGGAGAGACACTGTCTACGGGTACAGGGTTTTTGTTGTGGATGATGAGAAAGTTTGGGGTATAAATGATGGTGATGGTTCCATAACATTGTGAATATATTGTGAATGTGAATGCCATCGAGTTGTGTACTTGTGAATAATTAAAATGGTAAACATTATGTTATGTATATTTTGCCATAGTTAAAAAAAACAAAACTCTAGAAAAAAAAAAAAGAAAGAAATAGAGTAGGGTATTAGGTTTACCAGACCAGGGAGGAGCCAGCTACCCAAAGATTAGAATTAAGTTACATATACCATAGGGTATATATATGGGGTAAGGGCTCTTAAAGACTTTTTTCTCCTTCTCTTTCAGAGGAGGAAGCAAAGCAGGTTGAGATGGACACCTCTGGCAGCCTCTTCCCTTCCCTGGGCAGGTTTCCTCATCCGAGCAGCTAATGCACCAGGTCCTGGAGACAGACTCCCGGGCTGAGACCACGGGGATTTGGGCAAGGTTGAGGGTGAATTCTGCCAAGTGAGGAGCGCCCCTCCCACGGAGTCCAGGCCTAGGCCATGGCTAAGGGGCACCTCCAGAAACTGTAAGGTCCTGATTTAGGTAGGGAATTACCTCTCAAAACTCCCTCAGGGCTCTTGGAACCCAAACCCCCAGGGCCACGTGGAATCTGGCTTCAAGTGTGCTTGGCAAGAAGGTCGGCATTGGCACCCCAGCCCTCCTGCCTCCTTTTAAGAGTCAGGTTCTCCATCCTTGTAACTGGCAGAGTGCATCCAGCCATCCCTGGCTTGGAGAAGAGAGCTGCGGTGGAGAGGGAGGGAATGATGGGGGATGAGGTGCTTGGATGATGGAGAGAGGAGGTCGGGTTTTCTTTAGGGATGGAGAGAGATAAACAATGGCTCAATCGGATGGAAATGGTTGGCAGCTAGGATGAGCTCTAAAGGAAGAAGGAAAAGGAAAAGAGGTGAGAGGTTGAGATTTAGGTGCTTCTGCAGTCATTCATTCAACAAATGTTTATTGAATACCTAAAATGTGCCAGACACTGAGCTAGGGGTGAAGTAGCCATGGGGAACCAGACAAGGAGCTTCAGTCTAGCACTGAAGATTGATCATCAAATAAGCAGTTATACCAACCTGTGATGAGTATTATGACGGGGAAACAAGGTGAAGAAAAATGAATTAATATTAATTAGAATTAGGTGCTGCTATATATAACAGACAACTAAAATAACTATTGCTTAAATGAAATAAACATTTATTTCTTTCCCACATAATAGAAAGCCAAGGCTGGAATGGCAGATCCACATGTCATCAAAAGCAGGGGCTATTATAATTTTGTTCCAGCTTGCTAGCTTCCATCCTCAATGTTACCTCATGATCCAAGTTGGCTGTTGGAGCTCCAACAGTTGTTTCTGAGTTGAGGGCTGTAAAAAAAAGAGGCCAAAAAGAAAAAAAAAGAGAGACCCATTTCTGTTGAAACAACTTTCTTTTGAAGAATCTTCCTGGAAGTCCCATACAATTTCTATTTCCGTGGAGACTTGGGACTTGGCTGTACTCAAATCCAAGGGAAACTGGGCAGCAACGTGGCCATCTAAAATTCAGGTTTTGATAATAAGGAGGAAAGAAATAATTAATGCTGGTTAGTTAGCAGTCTCTGACACAGTGTTTTCATCTTTTGCCTTTGCTATTCAGGAATATTGAGGATGGGATGCTCAGAACTATGAAAGATTATCATTTTGGGAAATATAGAGAATTCCTTCCTAGTAGAAGGCAGAGTTCATAAAGAAATATACTTAAACATTTCAGTTTAATACCTTGATTTTAGGAGGAAAAAAGTGAAATTTTCTGCCAATATGCACTAAACAAATTAGTCTTTAGATGAAGTATTTAGTAGAATGTAATTTGTGAAACATATTTACTTTGTCATCCTCTACATTTGTATTTACTTAAAAATTCATTTTTGTTCAAGTTGTTTTCGTATCCATAAACTTATTTGGGTTTTTACAACTCTCAACATGGTGGCTACAATAAATGTTGAATTCAGAGAGGTCAAGTGATTTGCTCAGGACCACACAGCCAAATATGAGAGATTGCTAAGCTAGAACCCAAATCATGCATTTATTTGACAGATATGTAGTGTGTCCCAGGTGTGGAGGAAGTGAACACAGTCACCGCTCTCAGGCAGCATCAAAATGTAGGCTCAGGAATCAGACTGCTGCCCTGGGTCCTGACTCAGTTAGCTGTTTGACCTCAGGTAAATTACTTCATCTCTTTGTACCTCAGATTCCTTATCTATGAAGGGAGAACAAATAAGCTACCTAGTTCATAGGGTTGTGGTAAGAATTAGATAAATTAATTCTGATAAAAAGTTTAGGACAGAATCTGACCTTAAGTTCCCTGTTAGACATTATTAGTGAAAGAGACAGACATAAGTAAATAAGCATCATGGTAAGTGTGTTATGATAAACTTGAGATAAATAATTCACAGGAAAGTAACAGTTCTATCAGATTTGGGCTTGGGGCCCATGGACATTTCGCTTAGAAAATGGCTCTAAGTGGAGCTCTGAGAAAATAAACTGGTGTTAACTACATGAGAATTCCAGACGAGAATTTGGGATTTTAATTCCTGTATCACATATTCATTTTTAATACACTGAGATTCTTTTTTTAATTAATTTTTATTGGCGTATAGTTGCTTTTAACTGTTGTGTTAGTTTCTGCTGTACAGCAAAGTGAGTCAGTTATGCATACACATATGTCCCCTCATTTCTGGGCTTCCTTCCCGGCGAGGCCACCACGCAGCACTGAGTAGCGTTCCCTGCGCTGTACTGCAGGTTCTCATCAGTTATCTGTTATACACAGGAGTGCACACACGTCAATCTCTGTCTCCCAGTTCATCACACACCCCCTTCCCCACACTGCAATTCGTAGCACAGTTAATTTAAGGCCAATTTGTTGGTCCAGAGCATTCGGAACCTTTTTTTTTTTAAGTAAAAAGAGCACGGGCCTGGAAACCAATCCTAGTTTTAGCTATGCCATCAACTCAGTGATGATTTTATCTGCCAACCTTCCTATTTTTACAGAGGAGCCACCCTCCACTCCTAGCTCCAACATTAGCCTTTCTTTAGTTTTTGTATTGAGGTGAAATTCACTAACAGAAAATTAACCATTTCAAACTGAACAATTTAGTGATATTTAGTACACTGACAATGTTCTGCAACCTCCACGTTTATCTACTTCCAAAATATTTTCATTGCTCTGAAATAAACCTCTTACCCAGTAAGCAGAATTTCACATACTCCTACTCCATCCCCACCACTGGCAACCACCAGCCTCTTAGGGTTTCTGTCGATTTACCGAAGGAAGACTTGTCTCACCTCCCATCATTCCCAACAGAAAATATGAATTGACCCTCTCCAAACCCCCATTCAGCTCCCGTGGTGATACACGAGTCACGTACAGTTTGAGTCTTTTGTGTCTTCCCTCCCCCTCACCCAAGCTCTCCCTGACTTAACACCCTTCCCGCCCCCGGTGCTCAGGGCAAACTGCATTAAAGGGAAGTGAATCAAGTGCAGGGGTTCTACCATCAGGTTTCCCAGCCATTGGTTCCAGTGCCACACATTTACCTACTTACTCAAGCTCCCGGAGTTTTCATGTTGGAGATGAGCCCTTTTAATGGACTCTTGTAACGTTGTTGTTTATGGCCGGGAAATCATCTCTGTACACCTGCGACCGCAGTGCGTCAGCCGTGCACAGGCCTGCAAGAGGCGGCAGCCCGCAGAAGCGACCTGTGCAGCTCCCGGACTGCTTCACCTTCTCTAGAATTCTTACGTCTTCTTTATTCGGAGGAGAACGAAAACGCGAATTGAGTTTCCTTTTTTCTCTCTCTCTCCTCCTGAAAGTTCTACTTAGTAGCATTTTTTCCCCTCATCAATTAATATTTTGAGAGTCTGCCAAGGGCCAGCCTGCATACTGGCCAAAGCAGGTAACAATGGTGAACGAGGCAAGCAAAATCTTCCCTCTAGTCTGGGAGACCTAAACAAACATATGAAAAGATTTCAGAAGAGTATTATGATTATCTGTAAAGTTAAAAAAAAAACTTTTTGTTACAGAAAAATTCAAGCCTATATAAAAAGTAGAGAGAATGGTATAATGAGCCCACTACCCAGCTTCTGTGATTATCAACCCATGGTCAGCTTTTTTTCCCTCTATACCCACCTCATCTAGCACTCCCTGAATTATTCTGAAGCAAATCCCAGCAGCATATTATTTTATTTATACACATTTCCATTTAGTTATGTCTCTAAAACAATAACTTCCTTTATAAAAACCCCACCCTCAAAAACAATGGTTTTTTTTTTTTTTTAAATATCATCAGATATATGGTCAGAGTTCATAGTTATACCAACAGTTCATGAACTTACAAAAACAAACAACAACAAAGAAAACAGAAAAGAACGTGGAGTCACTTCCATCAGCTCTAGAGTAATTTACATTGAGGCACTATGGTAAAAATATTACTTATATACCCACAACATATGCGCTTCCCTGGTGTCTCTGACGGTAAAGAATCTGTCTGCAATGCAGGGGACCTCGGTTCAGTCCCTGGGTTGGGAAGATCTGCTGGAGGAGGGCACGGCAACCCACTCCAGTGTTCTTGCCTGGAGAAGCCCCATGGACAGAGCAGCCTGCTGGGCTACAGTCCATGGGGTCACAAAGAGCCGGACTCCACTGAGCGACTACGCACAGCACAGCGCACCCACAACATACGGCTGTAGGGCTGGATGTTGCTGAGTTCACAATGACTGATAAGTAAGGGAACGGCAGCGATGTATCCCACTGATTCATACGCACTTTCCCCCTGCACTTTAAAGTTTTTTGCTACCACATAGTAGCAGCTGAACACAAAGTGCATGAACCCGCTGAACGCAGCAAACAAGTGAGAAATACAGCACTCTGCCATTTTTCCTCTTGGTTCAGTCTGGCCGTCAGCTCCTCCAGATGTCTGTGCATTTCACAGTCTTCATAACTCAGCCACCTCAGCCCTACCTCGCATTACTTCCCGTCAAGCTACCTTTGCTACTTTTCTTTTTAAAGCTAAAGTACTGTGTTTACTTTTTTGTTCTTAGTGATGAACTTAATATCCTCTTAACTTTATCAGATTGTTGCTCTTGTGTTCCTGCTGTTAGTGCTCTGGTTACCCGGTTGCATAGATATTTTTTAACAGTCTGTCCCAATCCTGCTTTTCAATGCAGCAAAAAAGCCATTAATTATTATGGAACCCATTTATTGGGTGAAAATATTGACTTGTGAAAACTCAAATAAATTTTCTTTAAAAATAATTTTACAAATGGTATGGGTGTGTACTGTTACCCATAACTTGGGGGAGAACTCAGTAATGACTCTTGTTTTTAATCCCCTACCTCAACCCCCCCAGCAAATCAGAAAGATTTTAGGAAAGCTGGAACTTGAAATCATTGCTCACAACATGATGGCTGGCCTATAAAAACTTTAAATGAACAAAGTATTTCCAAATACATAGATATTTCTTTTTATTCTAGGTTCGGATGAGGGTCTAAAATACATTATTGCCAAAGTTCTGGTTGAACTGTTGATAAAATGACAAACATAATGAACAAACTGTCCCTTAATTCAGTATATCACTCTCGCTGCTTACCTTTATTTGAAACACCAACAGCTTGAATTTCCCAGGTAGTTAGAAGATCAGGTAGTATCAACTCTAGCTGATGCCTGATGGAAAATAAAATATTTCAATTTAACATGCTCTCCTATTAATTAGAAAATTTGTGCTTTTCCCATATGGGCTCTTTAGGCAAACCACAAACAGACAAAGCTGAATCAGTGGCCACAGGTGGGAATGAAGGTAAGAAAAGAACAGAGGCTGACAAGGTCCTCTTACATATTCAGACCAATCACCTGTACATCTGTTAGGTTGAACCACTTGAAACTACTGTGTGTGTAGGTCAGGATTGTTTAGATGAGGCAGATGCATATGGTTTGCCACAGGCTGAATGTTTGTCTCCCCCCCCCCCAATTCATACACTGAAATTTAATTCCCAAAGTACTGTTACTTGGAGGTGTGGTCTTTGGGAGGTGATTAGGTCATGATGGTAAAACTTTCATGAATGATATTAGTGCCCTTAGAAAAGAGACCCCTGGGAATTCCCTTGTCCGTCTGCCATGAGGGGCTGGCATGAAAGACAGCCATGCATGAACCAGAAAGCAGTCTCTCATCAGACACTGAATTTGCTGGTGACTTGACCTTGGACTTCCCAGGCTCCATGACTGATGGAAGTAGACCTCTGCTGTCTATAAGCCACCAGTCTGTGGCATGCTGGTACAGCAGCCCGAGGGAACTGGCTCAACCTGGGCTGCAGGCCCTCTTTTGTTTTCATTGCCATACATTGAAAGGACTGTGGTAAATTAGCAAATAAACATTAAATTACATTCAGTGAACCCAACTAAGAAAAGGAGAGTATACAAAAGAGCTGAAACAAAAGGAATTTTCATAACACCAGAGTCCATTAGTTAGTTATCTTTTCAAAGGACATTTCCTAAGTGTCTATCATGTGCACAGTACAGTTCTAAGACCAAGTATGGGAGTAAATACTAAAGGGTCTGCCTTGAAGCAATTCACTCAGTAAAAGGAGAGAAATAGGTAAACAAACACATTAGCGCAGAGGGTAATAAGTGCTTCAATACTAGTGCGTACAGACCACAATGAGAATGCAGAGAAGTATTTAATTCTTTGGGGACCACTTTTTGGAGAGCTCAGTGTCTGAGGTGGGTTGTTAAATGTGAACGCAGATTGCCAGGAGCGAGGTGGGGGTTGACTAAGGAAGAGGACTTCAAGGAAAGAGTATGAAGACCGCAAAGAGCAGATACTGATGATATAGAAAGTGCACAACAGGGGGTGGTGGCAAGGGTCGCTGGCAGACAAGCTGGAGCTGTAAGCGAGAGCACTGTTGAGGGTGTCTTAATCTGCGTAGATTCTGCATGGTACATCAAGAAGAAGCGGTTTTAGATGGGGAAATGGCGTAAAGGAGGCTGTTGTGCATCAGACATGTCATTATAACTGAACAAAAACTGATTGTTTCCCAAGGCCTACAGATCATCAGTGTTTTACAGTGTGTGTTTATTATGTGAGGAAAATAGTATCTCCTTTTATTTGTTAGATAAATAGCTTTGGAGATATTTTAATATATACCGAAATGCATGATATACTGTTGGAGTGTTTATGACAAAGCAGTTGTCTAGAAAGACTTACATAATTATGTAGAAATGCAAAGCCCAGATCACCCTAAACTACTTGCTTAGTAAAAGTCTGAGGTGAGTAAAGTTGTTATCATTGTTTAGTTGCTCAGTTGTGTCCACTCTTTTGTGGCCCCTGGACTGTAGCCCGCCAGGCTCCTCTGTCTGTGGGATTTTCCAAGTAAGAATACTGGAGTGGGGTGCCATTTCCTCCTCCAAGGGAGCTTCTGGACCCAGGGATCAAACTTGGGTCTCCTGCATTGGCAGGTGGATTCTTGACCACTGAGCCATCAGGGAAGTCAAGTGAATTAGTACTCTTCTGCAAAGATCATTAATTCTGCTAAGTGCTGAGGGAAAAACCAACCCAATGATCAACCAAATTAACTGTGACCAAATGTCAGTGCTATCCTTAATTATCAAGGAACCCTTGGAAGAATGACAGATCATTTATCCGTCATGCTCGGATAATTTAAAATTTCTTAAGGCAATTAAAAGTAAAGTTTTAGAATACCTTTGAGGAACATGATATACTTTCCATAGCCAATTTTCCAAGGAAATTCTGTGTGCAATTTTCATGTATGTATTCGATACATCTAAATTAGAAATATAAAAAGATAGAGTAAATATAATATACAATAGAGTTATTTGTTAAAGTACAACATTCAACATTTAATTAAAATTTTAAGGAATTTTATCAAACATTTAATTTTTGTTGTATCTAAATAGAAAAATAAAATTCTTAATCTAAAGTGTCTAAAACATATTAAGTATAAAAATCAAGGTGCAGAATGGTAATAAGCCATAGGTATAAAACAAAATGTGTAGAGATAAAGATATAGATGTAGATATAAATGTTGATGGGCAGAGAAAATTTCTGGAAGGATATAAAAAATGTAAACAACTACAGTATCTTGGAAAGCAGGTGGGTAGTGGGGTCAGGGATTTTTACCTTATACTTCACACTATTACTTTCTGTGTACTAATGTAGAAGTAAGTTGGTGATATTTTTCTAACATTTTTTAAAAGCACATTGAAGAAATGCAGTATCACATTCATTAATATGATCCCATTTAGAAATATTGGAGAAGGAAATGGCAACCCACTCCAGTATTCTTGCCTCGAAAATTCCATGGATGGAGGAACCTGGTAGGCTACAGTCCATGGGGTCGCAGAGTCGGACACGACTGAGCGACTTCACTTTCACTTCACAGTGTTAACACTCTGGGGAAGGGGTAGTGTAAGAAAATTGACAGGTTTTTTTAATTCTTATTCTTAAACTTTTTATTGATTTTCTGATAAATTTTATTTTTTGGCATTTTTAAAGTCTGTGCATTGTACTGCTTTCAAATTTTTTAAGTCATGAAAATATATGCATTATATATGTTAATAAGTTACATGAGAATTTCCCTATAACTATTCTTGAGAATTTAAGATGTTTTATATTTTAAAATATTTTTCAGAGCTTATTTATTTATAAGTTTTTACAGTTTCAGGGAAAAAGTACAAGCAAGTTGTTAAATTCTTTTTAAGACAAGTTATTTAACAAGGAAGAAAAATTTGTAATTATAAGAGGTAATGTATCTTAAACTTATTGTGGTAATCATTCCACATTATTCATAAAATTTAAAGCATCATGTTGTACATCTGAAACTCATACAATGTTATATGTTATTTATGTCTCAATAAAACTGGAAAAATTTAAATAAAATATTTTTTAAATAATAAAAATGTAAAGTCATTGACTTTTTTTAAAGTACAAAATTAAGCTAAAATTGCAATGTTTTTCTTAGTTATCCTCTACCTTGACTTGCATGATCTTCTTGGTAATATAGCTAGAATTCAGAAGAAACCAAAGAAAATAGTCTAAAAGGTAGTCAGTAAAATTAAAAAAGATTTAAGTAAATTGCACTCATCATTATTTACCACTCAAATCACGTGAAACTGAACTGAAGGAAATTCTTTTCTATTAATATATATGCTTATTGAGGTCCCTTCCACTTCTAATATTTCTTGTTGATGATGCTTTGTGGCAAAATGAAGAATAACATATTGTTTCTTCAAACTATAATACTGTCTTTAAGCAAGACTTTTAAGTATTGTGCAAGGCCAGAGATGGACACGCAGAATGAATATCACAGAATCATTTAGTCAAATATTTTCATTTTACAAATTAGCTCTTAGGGGATTTAAAAAAGATGGTCTGCAGCTGCTACCTTGTGGGTTAGTGACAGAGCTGGGACTAGTGGTGTCCAGGCTAGTATTACCACTCTGCCCACTCAGCGTTCTAAGCTGAACTGAAGGAGTTTATGCTTCAGTTTTCCTACATTAAACCAAGTTTACAGGTGCTCCTTCCCATGGCAGCACAAACTCTGCCAAGCGTCCTCTTACTGCATTGCACATGGAGTCGGAGTTGTGACATGTACCTTGCCTTCCCAGAATTACAGGGATGAAAGAATCCTCCAACCTCACTTTAGTTGCCAGGTTGCAACACTGAGTGAAAGCTCTGACACAATTCTGGCTGATGGTAATGCACGCAGCTCTCTCCTCGCAGCTCTCTTCCTGCCGATGGGCTCCATCGCAACAGCACTTCCGGATCAGACGGTGTTTGAATGTGGATGCTGAGATGATAATGCACCTGCTCTTAGCCAAGTACAGCTTCAAAGTTTCAGGTCTGGACTTAGAAGCTCTGGTCCAACTTCCTGGCACCCTTGCCCTACTGCATCTAGCACCAGTGGTAGACCAGCCCCTGCTGGCACTAATCCTAGGTTGGGAAATTATTTTCTCCCCGGACAGCCTGTACCATAACAGAGAGTCTAATGGCTGGAAAACTCTTCCTCATATCTTCTAAATCAAAATCTAACGATCTAACTCCTATTACTGATTCCCTTATTGGTACTCACAGAATTATGTGAAGTGTTAGCTGCTTAGTTGTGTCCGACTCTTTGTGACCCAACAGACTGTAGCCCACCAGGCTCCTCCATCCATGGGATTTCCCAGGCAAGAATACTAGAGTGGGTTTCCATTTCCTTCTCCAGGGTATCTTCCTGACCCAGGGATCGAACCCAGGTCTCCCAAGTTGCTGGCAGATTCTTTACCGTCTGCACCAACAGGGAAGCTCTACTCACAGAGTTAATCCTTTTATATAGAAAAAGCCACATATTCACCCGTTCCTTAAAGACAGTCATCATGAACACCTAAGTCTTACCCTTTACCTTGTAAACATTTTGTAAACATCCCTAGAGTTTTTTTCAATTAGACTGTATGATCGGTTTCAAAACCCTTAACCAGTCACCCTCCACTTGGACATGGCCAAGACAGTCAAGCCACGGTCAGTATGAAGTCTGAGTGGGTGGATAGAAGAACAAGAGCTGTCATTTAGGTTGCTATCCCCTTGGGTTTTCTCAAAAGCCATGGAATAGGACTTTAGAACTGATCATGTTCTTGGCTTCCCAGGTGGTACAGTGGTAGAGAATCTGCCTGCCAATGCAGGAAACACAAGAGATGTGGGTTTGATCCTTGGGTTGGGAAGATTGCCTGGAGTACTACCATATGACCCAGCAATCCCACTTCTGGGTAATTATCAAAAAATTGAAACCGGGGTCTCAAAAAGATATTAGCACTCTGTGCTCACTGCAGCACTATTCACAATAGCCAACATGTATGAACAACCTAAATGTCCATTAACAGATGAATGAATAAAGAAAATGTACATAAATATGTATACAACCAAACATATATAGTATTCCATTGTGTGTATATATACAAATTTTCTTTATTTTATATATATATGTGTGTGTATATATATATATACTCTGAATTACTATTCACTAAAAGAAAGGGAAAATTCTGCATTATGCAACAACATGGATGAACCTTGAGGATACTATGCTAAGTGAAAAAAGACAAATAGTATGATTCTACTTAATGAAGTATCTAAACAATCAAATTCATAGAATCAAAGAGTGAAATGGTAGTTGTCAGGTGCTAGGGGGGAGGGCTTCCCTGGTGGCTCAGCTGGTAAAGAATCCACCTGCAATGCAGGAGACCTGGGTTCAATCCCTGGGTTAGGAAGATCCCTTGGAGAAGGAAACAGCTACACACTCCGGTATTCTGGCCTGGAGAATTCCATGGACTGTATAGTCCATGGGGTCACAAAGAGTCAGACACGACTGAGTGACTTTCATTTTCACTTTCAGGGGAGGGGAAAATAGAGTGTTACTAATCAATGAAAGTACTGTTTTAATTAAGTGAGATGAATAAGCTCTAGAGAGCTGCTGTACAACACTGTACCTCTAGGCAACAACAATACTTTGTAAGTTTGGGCCCAGTTCTTTCAGGAAAAGCCATGTTTTCCTCTGCTCTCTTGGGATTCAGGAAACTGGGACCAGTGTATATATTAAGTATGAAACAATGATTCAAACATGGGAAACGCTTTATTAGGAATTCTCTGGTACATGAAGAAGCTTGATTCAAAAACAGATCAAGCCCTGAGGATTTGGAGTGGGAGCACTGACTTCAAGACCCTAGATTAACAGAGAACTAACCCTAGGGAGTATCAAATAGGGAGAACTCACACAAAGGAGACCACTTGAATACAAGACCCAGCATCACCCAACCACCAGTAGCATCCTGTGCAGGACGCCTCACCTAAACAACAAACGAAACAAAAATACAAACCCAAATATCAGCAGACAGAATTATCACCTCACTCAGCCTTGCCCATCAGAGGAAAAACAAACAAACAAAAACTCAGCACAAATCTCACCCTATACAAAGCTTACACAAACAACTGGACCAACCTTAGGAGGGCAGAAACCAAAAGGAAGAAAGAATTCAACCTTGAATTGGAAAAGGAGACCTCAAACATAATAAGTTTAAAAAAAATAATGAAAAGACAGAGAAATATTACACAAATGAAGGAACAAACTAGAAACACAGAAGTGCAAATACATGAAGAGGAAATAGGCAAACTACCTGAAAAAGAATTCAGAATAATGATAGTAAAGATAATCAAAAACCTTGAAAACAAAATGGAGAAAATACAAGAATCAGTTAACAAAGACCTAGAAGAATTAAAGAATAAACATACAGAGACAAACAACACAGTTACTGAAATTAAAAATACTCTAGAAGGAATCAATAGCAGAATATCTGAAGCATAAGAACAAATCAGTCAGCTGGAAGATAAAATGGTGGAAATAACTTCTGAAGAGCAGAAGATGGGGAAACAGTGGAAACAGTGGCTGACTTTATTTTTCTGGGCTTCAAAATCACTGCAGATGGTGATTGCAGCCATGAAATTAAAAGACGCTTACTCCTTGGAAGGAAAGTTATGACCAACCTAGACAGCATATTTAAAAGCAGAGACATTACTTTGCCAACAAAAGTCTGTCTAGTCAAGGCTATGGTTTTTCCAGTAGTCATGTATGGATGTGAGAGTTGGATGCTGAAGAAAGCTGAGCACCAAAGAATTGATGCTTTTGAACTGTGGTGTTGGAGAAGGCTCTTGAGAGTCCCTTGGACTGCAAGGAGATCCAACCAGTCCATCCTAAAGGAGATCAGTCCTGGGTGTTCATTGGAAGGACTGATGCTGAAGCTGAAACTCCAATACTTTGGCCACCTCATGTGAAGAGTTGACTCATTGGGAAAGACCCTAATGCTGGGGAGGATTGGGGGCAGGAGGAGAAGGAGATGACAGAGGATGAGATGGCTGATGGCATCACCAACTCAATGGACATGGGTTTGGGTGGACTCCAGGAGTTGGTGATGGACTGGCAGGCCTGGCGTGCTGTGATTCATGGGGTCGCAAAGTGTCAGACATGACTGAGCGACTGAACTGAACTGGACTGAACTGAACTGAGGATAGCATCAGAGACTTCTGGGACAATATCAAACACACCAGCATTCGAATTATAGGGGACCCAGAAGAAGAAGAGAAAAAGAAAGGGTATGAGAAAATTTTTGAAGAGATTATAGTTCAAAATTTCCCCAACATGGAAAAGGAAATAGTCAATCAAGTCCAAGAGGCACAGAGAGTCCCACAGAGGATAAACCCAAGGAGAAATATGCCAAGACACATACTAATCAAACTAACAAAGACTAAACACAAAGAAAGAATTTTAAAAGCAGCAAGGGAGAAGCAACAAGTAGCATACAAGGGAAACCCCATGTGCTCAACAGCTGGTCTTTCAGCAGAAACTCCGCAGGCCAGAAGGGAAGGGCAGGATATTTAAAGTTCTGAAATGGGAAAATCTACAGCCAAGGTTACTGTACCTGGCAAGGATCTCATTCAAAATTGATGGAGAAATAAAAAGTTAAGAGAATTCAGTACCACCAAACCAGCTTTACAACAAATGTTAAAGGGACTTATATAGTCAAGAAATACAAGAGAAGAAAAAAGATCTACAAAATTAACCCCAAACAATTAAGAAAATATGGTGACCCAAGGACAAAAGAGCAGATAAAACCAAGGAGGGTCTTGGAATGCAGGAATGGAAAACCAGACCCTTATTGTCCTTCCCTCCCCCGCGTTGTAACTATTAATGGAACAGTATAACCTGTCTCCCCTCCTACCCCATAGGGAGAAGGTACTTGCCCTACTCTCCCCCACCCTTTCTACATGCCTCATCCAATCAGCAAATGACCCACAAGACCCCTATCCTACTCCTTGTACCCTTGGTATAAAAGTGGACTAAGGATGACTGTTCAACATAAGTTCTCCCTTGAGCTGGCCCGCTGTTCTAACAGTGTCTCTCACGCTAATAAACTTTATTTCCCTCTCATTCTGTCTCATGTCTGGAAATTCTTTTCCAACCCATGCCCGGACCATGACAGAAAATGGCAAATGGAACATGTATATCAAAAATTACTTTAAATGTAAATGGATTAAATGCTCTAATCAAAAGACACAGACTGGCTGAAAGGATACAAAAACAAGACCCATATTTATGCTGTCTACAAGAAACCCACTTCAGACCTAAAGACACATACAGACTGAAAGTGAGAGGATGGAAAAATACATTCCATGCAAATGGGCAGCACAAGAAAGCTGGAGTAGCAATCTTCATATTAGACAAAATAGACCTTAAAATAAAGAAGATTACAAGAGATAAGGAAGGACACTACGTAATGATCAAGGGATCAGTCCAAGAGGAAGACATAACAATTGCAAATATCTATGCACCCAACATAGGAGCACCTCAAATACATAGAAACACTAACAGACATAAAAGGAGAAATTGACAGTAACACAATAATAGTAGGAGACTTTAACACCCTCCTCATACCAATGGACAGATCACCAAAACAGAAAATTAATAAGGGAACACAAGTCTTAAATGATGCATTAGATAAGATGGATCTCATTGATATCTTCAGGACATTCCATCCAAATGCAGAAGAATACACCTTTTTCTCAAGTGCACATGGAACATTCTCCAGGATAGACCACATCTTGGGTCACAAATCACAATTCATATGGAAACACAAATGACCCCGAATGGCCAAAGCAGTCTTGGGAAAGAAGAATGGAGCTGGAGAAATCAACCTTCCTGACTTCAGATTATACTACAAAGCTACAGCTATCAAGACAGTATGGTACTGGCACAAAAACAGAAATATAGACCAATGGAACAAAATAGAAAGCCCAGAAACAAACCCAATCACCTATGGGTACCTTATTTTGACAAAGGAGGCATGAATATACAATGGGGCAAAGACAGCCTCTTCAATAAATGGTGCTGGGAAAATTGGACAGCTACATGTAAAAGAATGAAATTAGAACACTTCCCAATATCATACACAAAGATAAACTCAAAATGGATTAAAGACCTAAATGTAAGACAAGAAACTATAAAACTCATAGAGGAAAACATAGGCAGAACCCTCGATGACATAAATCAAAGCAAGAGCCTCTATGACCCACCTCCTAGAGTAATGGAAATGAAAACAAAAGTAAACAAGTGGGACCTGATTAAACTTAAAAGCTTTTGCACAGCAAAGGAAACTATAAGCAAGGTGAAAAGACAACCTTCAGAATGGGAGAAAATAATAACAAATGAAACAACTGGCAAAGGATTAATTTCCAAAATGTACAAGCAGCTCATACAACTCAATGCCAGAAAAGTAAACAATCCAGTCAAAAAGTGGGAAAAAGACCTAAACAGACATTTCTCCAAAGAAGACATACAGATGGCTAACAAACACATGAAAAGATGCTCAACATCACTTATTATTAGAGAAATGCAAATCAAAACCACAGTGAGATATCACCTCACACTGGTCAGAATGGCCATCATCAAAAAGTCTACAAACAATAAATGCTGGAGAGGGTGTGGAGAAAAGGGAACACTGTTGCATTTTTGGTGGGAATGTAAATTGATACAGCCACTATGGAAGACAGTATGGAGATTTTTTTAAAAACTAGGAATAAAACCACCATATGACCCAGCAATCCCATTCCTAGGCATATACCCTCAGGAAACCAAAATTGAAAAAGACACATGTATCCCATTGTTCGTTACAGCACTATTTACAATAGCTAGAACATGGAAGCAACCTAGATGTCCATCAACAGATGAATAGATAAAGAAGTTGCGGTACATATACACAATGGAATATTACTCAGTCACAAAAAGGAACACATTTGAGTCAGTTCTGATGAGATGGATGAACCTAGAATTATACAGAGTGAAGTGAGTCATCATATTCTAACACATATATACAGAATCTAGAAAAATGGTACTGAAGAATTATTCACAGGGCAGCAATGGAGAAACAGACATAGAGAAGTGACTTATGGACATGGGGAGAGGGGAGGAGAGGGTGAGAAGTATGGAAAGAGTAACATGGAAACTTATATTACCATATGTAAAATAGATAGCCAATGGGAAATTTCTGTATGGCCTAGGAAACTCAGACAGGGGCTCTATATCAATCCAGAGGGGTGGGATGGGGCGGGAGATGGGAGGGAGGTTCAAAAAGGGAGGGAATATATGTATACCTATGGCTGATTCATGTTGAGGTTTGACAGAAAACAACAAAATTCTATAAAGCAATTATCCTTCAATAAAAAAAATCAATTAAAAAGAAAAAATACCCAGAAGAAATGCCCCATAAAAGTAATTCAAACTACCTTGAGGGCATGACTCAGCAACTCAGGAACTCTCCCTCTGAGTCTGCCTGTGTGTCTATCTACACATACTGTACTCTTTTTCCTCCTAATAAATACTTTACTTGCTACACTACAAAAAAAAAAAGAAAAAATAATGCTTTGTACACTTAATTTATTATTAGGGAAAAGTTCATGTTAAATGTCCTTACCACAATAAAATTTTAAAAGTTTAACTTTATGTTAAAAATCATGCTGTGGGAGCAGTGAGGATTTAGAGGGAGAATCAATGTGGGCCCAGAAAAGGTAGTGTTTTTTATAAAAAGCATATTCATGTGAATTGGTTGAAAACAACTACTTGCCATCTTGCTGGGAGTCATCTGCGTTTACAGCGGTGAGGACAGTGAGTCCTGCTAAGTAGAACACTTCAGCATTATTCCTGCCACCACCTGTTCCGCAGTCATGGTCATTTTTATCTAAAGATTGAAGTATCTGTTCAGAAAGAAAATCTTAATGTTCATCAAGCATCTTCTATACATTAGGTACATGTACTTGCGCACATTCAATCTTCACAACTGTTTATTGTGGCTTGATTAATCCCACCTAGTAGTTACAGAAATTGAAGCTCACAGATGTAAACTGCCCCATTAGTTTAAAAGGTACCTCTCTCAGAATCAATAAGGTTATTGCTTATTCCAACAAATGGCTTAGTAAACAAGATGTTATCAGTTACTGAAAGAAAGATAGCTTGGAATTGTTTGTATTCAAAGGTTTGCTCCTAAACGTGGATTTATCAAGGCAGGAACCTTGATCTTGTTGACTGAAAGCTCATGCCTTTTCCGATATATCATGTTGCCATCCTTGCTAGTATATATTTTGAAAAGCTATGAAAAATGCTTGGAATCACTATATCTGTCCTTGAGCATAGGACTTAAACTCTTCCCTTTGTAAACATGGTTTGTTCTTAAGGAATGTTGGCAAGGCTTAGCAGTCCAATACTTGGTAATGCTCTGCTTGGCCATAAAACTGCTGAGGTCACTGACTAGTCTGGGGACTGAATGCAGGCTCTGATCAAACCCTGGGCATGGTGCCATGGAAGGAATATCTGTCTAGGAGTTAGAAGATCTTGAAGGAAATCCTAAACCTACTAACTACTTGTTAACATGGCAGGTCACTCAACCTCTCCAGGCTGTTTCACTGACTGCTGAGCTCAAAAAGTTGTTATGAGAGTCTGTGGAGAAGATGTTTGTGAATGTGCTCTATGGACTATAAAGTGTGATGTAAGTTCATCCATTCATTTGCTAAATATCCACTGGATACTGCTCTGTGCTGGGGCTTCCCTGGTGGCTCAGCAGTAAAGAATCCACCTGACAATGCAGGAGAGGAGGGTTCCATCCCTGGGTCGGGAAGATCCCTTTGAGAAGGAAATAGCAATCCACTCCAGTGTTCTTGCCTGCGAAACCCCATGGAGAGAGGAGCCTGGAGGACCACAGTCCAGAGGGTCACAAAGAGCTGGACACAACTTAGCAACTAAACGACAACAACAACAATGCTTTGTGTCAGGCAAGGAATCATTTAAAGGATTGTTTGCATAAGTAAAGAAAATGTTGTAAGCAGGGGACTAGATGCGAGTAAGATACTGAACTTACCACATAACTGTAGTGTGTAACTTTGTCAACATACGGACTTTTAGGGGTAACCGTTATGATCAGATATTCTCCCACAAGCAAACTCTTGTAACCGTCTGTCCAGCTAAGTGAAAGGAAACTTTGGCTGCATGATGAGTAGGCTACTGCTTGATAGTCATTGCTGGCCTGATATTCTTCTGGAAGGTTTGGGTCATCAGTTCTAACCTAAAGAAGATAGTGTCAAAAAATGTAAAACCTGATACTTTACTTTGCATCGCTAACAATGATGACGGTGGTAGTAGTGGTGGTGGTAATTATTAGCACTTTGTTAGCATTCACTTAATGCCAGGTCTGGTTCTGTGAAAACATCGTATGAAAAGGTAAAGTAGCATTTCATTGCCTTAATCATGATAAGCTATGTTATCAAGTAACTACAGAAAGGCTGCTGATTTTAAAAAATAATAAAATTGTATGTGAATGTCTAGCCTAATTGTGGAAGAGTCCAGTGAAGTAAAATAGAGGAAAGATCCCAGGGACCTCCCTGATGGCCCAGTGGTTAAGAAATCTGCCTTGCAATGCAGGGGATGCTGATTTGATCCCTGGCTGGGGAACTAAGATCCTACATGTAGTGGAGCAACTAAGCCTGTGCTGCAACTACTGAGCCCGCATGCTCCAGAGTCTGTGTGCCACAACTAGAGAGCCCATGTGCCCCAACCACCGAAGCCTACATGCTCTGGAGCCCACACACTGCCCACACACCACAAGTAGAAAGTCCATCTCCACAACGAAAGATTTGCATGATGCAATGAAGATTCCACGTGCTGCAACTAAGACCCAACATAGCCAAAATAAATAAATACAATAAACAATTTTTTTTTTTAAAGAGAGAGAAAAGATCCTAGACCTAGGGTTGACCTTCTTTCTTAAATGACATGCCAACTTATTGACTCATTTCCTTCTGCCATAGGCTAGTAGGAATTAGGAATTTGAGGAGAGGGAAAATGTGGATAGGAATGTGGCAATTGATCTTAAAAGTTAATAGAAATATTGGTTGTGAATGGAAATAGTGGTGAATAATCTCACTACTTCTCAGGAAAGGGACAGGGAGACAAATCTAGGAGAGTAAACATCTGTTCATGATGGCAAAGTCCAGGGTAGTAGGGAACCCGTAAATACAAGAGTTATGTTGTGCCATCTCTTGAACAACAGACTGGAACCATCTTCGTTTTTCTTGAAGCTGAAAAATTTGATATTATTTGCTAGTGAAGGTAATATGACAACTAATGAACAAAAGAACAAAGAAAACATAGTTCATGCTATTAGAGTAAAGGGAGACTGTGACACTTGGCTCTTGTGTAGGTTTGGAAAGAGAAATACGCATTTAGCCAATCAATATTTTATGTTTCCTAACATATGTCAGGAACTATGCTAGTTGCTGGGGACACAAAGATGAACAAGATAGACACAGCTCTTACCCTCAAGAAACCTGAAATGCATGAGACTTTCATGGAGTAAGAATACCTCCCTTGATCAGCAGAGGGTAGTTAGAGAAGGCTCCTTGGAGGATATGATTTAATAGCTGACCCCCAAATATGTAGGAGTTAGAGAATCAAAGAACGGGAAAGTGAGTCTGAGGTGGGTTAAAAGGCCTTGTGGCCAGAGGCGGCAGAACATTAAGGAGCTGCAAATTGTCCAGTGTAGCTGGGGTTTGAAGGGTGATAGAAAGAGTGATGACTAATGAGTTTGGAGAGGGGAGCAAGGACAAGGTCAGCTGAGATGAGATTTGTGTCAGAAAAATCACCCCATTCACTTGCACGGTGAGGACAGTGACTGGGAGGAGGGTGAGGACTGGGTGGCTCTGGGGCCTTTCACTAAAGCAGGGCAGTAGGAGGGGGTCCAGGTTGGAAGTTGGCAGGGAGAACTTAATTTTGTACTAAGTGATGCTTATGCTTCTTCAAAAGAGCAAGAAAAAGATATGAAGAGGCAGTTCTATAAGAATCTTGAGTGTTTAGAATGAGTCTTCATTATAAGCTATGGGAACAGATGGTACCATAGAGGAAAATGTCGAATAAAAAATGTCATGTAGGAAGAGAGGAGAGTCTGAATAGAACCCTGAGGATCACCTTCATTTAGAGGGCAAGTTAGGGATTATGGCTTCAAAATGGAGACTGTGAAGAAGAGAACAAAGAAGAAAAATAAAAAGCAAGGAAGTGTGGAGTCACAGGGGCCACACCAGGTTATACACAGTGCCCCCAAAGAGAACGGAGGCTATTCTTTAGTAGAGTTGGCATGTGAACTGTGAATTGAAGGAGAAATGATAATAGCTGGAAATCAATGGACTACAGAAGACTATTTGTATGCTTGTATTCCACTGGCAATTCTTACTCTAAATTGTCCAGATTTGAATAGCACTGTTTAGCATAAGAAGAAAAATATTACTTCTAAAATATAAAATCGACAAACTCATACCCTTTAGGTGATACTCAGGACATTAAGTTGCATTTCTTGTGTCCATAAGTCAAAAGTCTCAGAGCAATTCACCAGACTTACATATAAAATTTCCCTCACTTTTCACGTATACTAGCTACCACACAGACTGAAGGGCTATTAGAAAATGCAACAAGTGAGAATTTGGCTCACGTGAAACTCCAGAGCTGTCACATCAGAGGGAATATTAACCATAAATGAAGCTACTCCATCGATATAATTTGTTGTACTTTTTCTTGGAACCAGTTCTGTCTTCTTCTGAGTTTTATCCACTGTTCTTGCTTTCAAGGTTACTGTAATCCCTCCTACAAAATGGGCGAATGCATCCCTCACCTGGACCTATTGGGCCAAATTCATTTCAGTAGTTAATGTTGAATCTTTTACAATAGGAGAACCTAGACTAAGCCCCAAGCAAAACGCTGGCAGAATTTAGTTCAGTAGTCAAATGTGGTTCTCTTAAGTTGGTACTTTAACCATTCCAGGAATATATAATATGAATTACACTCAATTCAATGTACAGATACTGCTTTTTTAATAAGAACACGGCACTGTGCTATGTGCTTGTATGTAAGCTGCATGTGTGTGTGCCGTGCGCGCTCAGTCATGCCACTGACTGGGTGAAATGATGACAGTGTCTAGACTGCTGTTTTTCATCACAGACTTGGTGATCGGCTTGTACTATTCCTCACCCCCACAGTGAACACCCTTACGGTCTGTTCAACATAACAGATTTTATAATCATCTAACCTTTATGGAATATGGAATCCCAGGTTTCAGGAAAAGAGAAGTAGCAACCAGATCCAGTGTTAAGGAGAGAGGACATATTTGACATCAGTTAGTTTGGTTTCTTGGAAGAGTCTCCCTAATGGAACAATAGGTTGATCAATCCGAGAATTTGACAAGCACAATGTAGTCCATTAACCTGCACAGGAGCCCACTCTCTCCTTTTCTATTTCTTAATTTGGATAAGGACATGCCATTTGTCAAATCCTTGGTCATTTCTCCTGCAATTGTGAATCTAAGTTCGAATTATTGCTATGGTTACCCTGAAAGAATCTGGCGATTCCATGAACCAGTAAAGTGCAGTTTGCATGAGGTTGGTGAGATGTTCGTTCATCAATTTCAACTACAGTATCCTGCTGCAGGGGCCTTTCTGGTAGCTCAGCTGGTAAAGAATCCACCTGTAATGCAGGAGACCCCGGTTCGATTCCTGGGTTGGGGAGATCCTCCAGAGAAGGGATAGGCTACCCACTACAGTATTCTTGGGCTTCCCATGGTAGCTCAGCTGGTAAAGAATCTGCCTGCAATGCAGGGGACCTAGATTTGATCCCTGGGTTGGGAAGATCCCCTGGAGGAGGGCATGGCAACCCACTCCAGTATTCTTGCCTGGAGAATCCCCATGGACAGAGGAGCCTGGTGGGCTATGGTCCATGGGGTCACAAGAGTCGAACAGGACTGAGCAACCAAGCACAGCACAGCACATCCTGCTCCAGACTGTTTATTAGATCATTCATGCCTCCTCCCTCCCCTTTTTTCAAGTAATGGAGCAGAATGTCAATAATCCTGTGAGAAGAGACACTCATTTGTGAAATAGTTAGTTATCATTTCCAAGGCAACATTCAAAAATTTACCAGGTATTGTGGTAGAAAATATGTGTTAAATATTTAATAATATGTAAGCAAACACTCAAATGACTCAGGAATGCTTTCATATGTGAATAATTGTAATATATCATTTGTTTGTTGCAAGAAAAATTGTCTGGTATCAGCATTACCTGTTCTTTTCAATAACTTAAAAGGCTATCCTTTACATGTGGGAGTAGGGGATCATCACTGCAGAAAGATGTCTTTCATGGGATGTCTTTCATGCACAGAGCTGGTGGATAGTAGTTTGGTAGAGCATATCTGGTAACTGTATTTGCCCAACACTGCACCAATAATTAGCTGCAGATTTCTATCTGAACTTTGGAAAAAGAAAGAAATGTGAGAAAAGAATTTATAGATCAGTTTGGAACTCACCTGTACTTTCTTGGACTTCCACAAAAATATTAAGATACTTGTTATTTAAATCTTTTAGACTTTTATATGACAGTTTTTCAATTGCTTCTGATGTGTTAAAAATGATTTGTGCAACTCCATCAATCAACTGTTTTTGAAGGAGGACAAAAATACAGAAGATACAGTATTAGAGAATAATTAACTGCTAGGGATTAACAAATTGACTTTCACCAGCCTGCAAAATCTTCACTTGACAATGACATTATAGTTACAGCTATTGGTAATACAAAGCATAAGCTTGATTCTATGGCATATATATTTTTAAAAATTATTTTTAATTGAAAGATCATTGCTTTACAACATTGCTTTGGTTTCTGCCATACATCAACATCTGTGGCATATATTTTTAACTGATTAATATTTAGGTCATTTCTTTTAAGCTTGAAGCCTCAGGTCATGGAGAAACAACCCTGGGTAGGGCTGAAAAATCTCTGATTCAAAACCATGTCTCATCCCGTTCAGAAACTGAAGCTATAATTTGCAATCTCTACCTGATGGAAGCTCATCTCAGGTCCAGGATACCATGTCTATAAAGGGAGAAAACTGCCTCTGGGAGCAGGTTTTTGCAAACTCAAGCCTCAAAGTGGAAGACAAACATCACTGTAATTTTTCTGCTTTCATTAGTAGAACTTCCCAAAGTCCCAAGTATTAGTGGTTTTGTTATGTTCTGTTTGGTGCTGTGAACTCTTGGGGGTGAAAGCTCATTTTTGATCTCTACATTGTGATGAATTGACCCCCAATTCTCCATTTCTATGAAGGTAACTTGATTTCTTCTTTATCTTTGTTTTCTGTGTTGCTTCAAGCATCATTTCCTTTCTGCTGTCATTTAAATTTTCTCTTATCCCAAAAGAGACAGAAACTTTAGCTTCAGTTACATTCTTATTGTAAGAATACCTGTTTTAAAAGAATATAATTACCCCCTTTTCTGATAAAGCAATTATTGTAATGAGATATAGATGTATTTTTATTCCTATGACAAATGAGGAAATTGAATCCCAGAGGTATAAAAAGAGCTTACTCAAACTTCCCACGGTTTTTACGTTCATGGTGAGTTAATGGAGAAATGAACTAGAACCCAGGTGGGAGGCCACAGTCCTTCCACACACCACAGCAGGGTGTGCCTCCCGGGTGATACTTTTAGCAAAAGGGGTGACATCGCATCTTCTTAACGTGTACTGGAGGGAAGTTATGTTTAATTTAGCCTCATATTTTTCCTTTGAGTCAAAGAAAAACATTAACTTTCCCTATTTACACATTAAACAGGCAAGCCAGTGCTCCCATGAACTTGTCTGCCAAGTGTGATTTCGGGGCCTATTCGATCAATTTCATAACCACTTTTCTTAATTAAGTTGTATGATCAATTAATATTAACAAATAAGAAGTGAATACTTTCATATCATATTTTTAATACCTAGACAGTTACAGTCACCTGAACAGCCACCATGATATTTCAATCTTTAGGATTCTTTGCTTATAAGATTGTTAAACAACAGTAAGACTGGAATCAGTAAATGCCCTTCGGGCAAATCTCCTTGAACCCACTTCCCACAGCTATGGCAGATATTATTAACCACAGTATTTTTGACATTGAACTTCAGAGTCTTTCTCAACACAGGACCCCCAGCAAGCACTACCAATAAGTCATTCTTTAACTCTTGAATGGAAACTGCTTGCCATTCAGAGGCTAGATGAATCTGAAAATAATAATTTTCTTACCTAGCTTTTATAGTAATCTTGAAGTCCTTAAAGGTTTTATGACTAATGAAGAAATTCTCTGGTTCTACTAAGATAAAGAAGTGTGGTTTCACTGAATGTAAACCCAAGCAAAAAAAATTATACAGTTTAAACTATATTTGTAACTGTATTTCAAACAAGAAACTTCAGTACAATGAGCTAGAGCAACATCAGTAACAGATACTTCCCTCCTCATCATGAGGTCTCTTCATCCTTCCCTAAGGGGTCAATCTCATCTCTCTGCTCCAGCAGTCATGTCCTTATTAAAGCATGTGTGTTACTATCAAATTATGAGTTCCATAAGGATGTCTTGATCTTGTTTATCTTCGTAAAGCCTTTCACATATTAATAATGTTTGACAGATACTTATTAAATTGCATCTTGTGTTTAGCAATTCTCTTCCATTCAGTGTTCAAAGTACGAGCATAAATCGCATATTGGAGAGACTTCTTCTAGTTATTAACTGTAGAAAATTACTTTCTCACAAAAATGAATTAGAACAAAGGGAAGTTTTAGACTTTCTAACTCTTTGATACTATAATTCACAAATAACACTTCTGACTGCTTACAGATCTATGTGTTTTCCTTACGCCTGTCCGAGAAGCAATTCTGTGTTTCACAATCCCGTTTATCACGCACTGCTCTGCAGGCTGATTACCCAATGGGAGAAGGCTGCCCTTCAGAGAGAAGGGAGCCTTGGCCCGAGGGTGACCAGGGCAGGTGGTGAGGGGCTGGCTGTTCAGGGGTAGAGTGAGTGTCTCAGTCTTCTGGCTGCCCCTTTCTGTGTCAGAGAAAAATGCCCTCCAGCACACTGGCGAAAAACAGAGCAAGGACTTGGTAACTGTGACCAGCATCCAAGAGTGCTACTCAATAACTCCAAAGTTGAGTTTAATCGGTTCAGAGGATATTCTGTTGCATGTTAAATGTTTCAAATTTTTACATATGCTTGCCCTTTCTTCATTACAAACACCTCTCTGCCTCCCATCAATCTGATGGACAGAAATCATCGTTTAAATAGCTTTAACAAATTTACATAAGAACATACAAGTTAACATTCTAGTAAACGCCTCTGAGAAGTGAACAGAAGGAAATATAACTTAACTGCTAGTAAAATTAATATAGATAGTTCCAAAATAAGTATATCTTGTAATTGTCCAAACACATCATCAATTTTTAGGACCGACAGGAGGGAGCACTGGCTTGGGATTCAGAGGGGGCATTCTGCATTCTCGTTCTCAACCAGACAAAGTGGCTCTGAGAACCTGGATCAGTCTCTCCGTTTCTCCAGGGTCTGATTCTTCTTACCTGGACTCATCTTTAGATGAGGAGCTAAGACTATGTCATCCTTAAGAGAGTCAAAGAACCATGGATCTTGCAAGAACATTATCTGATCCTGCCTTCTCATAGGACTTGACCTTTGCAGAACTAGGATAAGAAAATAGGGCCCAGAGAGTTCAGTGACTGAACTGAGCTGAGCCGGGCCGCGAATCCCAGGTCTGTGGCCTTCTGACTCCCAGTCCACCTCTGTCCCCACTCCTCAGTGCCCTTTCTTTATTTCTTAACGAGTTCTTAGTCAACAAAGTTATTCAGAATCATTTTGTAAAAACATACATTGGAAATTTCAATAATTTATGAGAAATTACCATGATTTTTAATCTCAAAATATGCAGTTCCTGTTGTTGTAAAGTCCTCTTTGTATTTAGCTTTAACTGTCCATAAACCATACCTGTGAAAGTGACACATTTAAAATTTTAGATGTCATCAAATAATATATCTGTAAGTCACCCAGTGACTGTAGCTAATATTCATATAGGCACTGGTATGTGCTTTACATGTGTTAACATATTGCATCCTCACCAAAATACTAGAGAATAGCTTATATTATTATCTCTACTTTATTATCGGAAAAATGAGGACCAGAGAGGTAAAGTAGCTTGCCCAGGAACACACAGCTAAAAGGTGGTAGAGCTGGGATTGAAACTTGGTCATTCTGATTCCAAAGTTCTCGGCCACAACTCCATGCTCAGATGACTCTGACAGCAGTTTCAGATTTATGCACCATCTAATTGATATACTATATTTGAAAAATGTTTTAAAATCATAAACAAAAAGTTCATTTTAAGAAAAGTTTTAAGCATACTGAAATTTATGTTATTAATTCATTTTCTAGTATACAATATTACATACTGAGCCAGAAAATATTTTTCACTTCAGTTCAGTTCAGTTCAGTTGCTCAGTCATGTCCGACTCTTTGCGACCCCATGAATTGCAGCACGCCAGGCCTCTCTGTCCATTGCCAACTCCCGGAGTCTACCCAAACCCATGTCCATTGAGTCAGTGATGCCATCCAGCCATCTCATCCTCTGTCGTCCCCTTCTCCTCCTGCCCCCAATCCTACCCAGCATTAGGGTCTTTCCCAATGAGTCAACCTTTCGCATGAGGTGGCCAAAGTATTGGACCTTCAGCTTCAATATCAGTCCTTCCAATGAACACCCAGGATTGATCTCCTTTAGGATGGATTGATTGGGTCTCCTTGCAGTCCAAGGGACTCTCAAAAGTCTTCTCCAACACCACAGTTCAAAAGCATCAATTCCGCGGTGCTCAGTTTTCTTCACCGTCCAACTCTCACATCCATACATGACCACTGGAAAAACCATAGCCTTGACTAGACGGATCTTTGTTGGCAAAGTAATGTCTCTGCTTTTAAATATGCTATCTAGGTTGGCCATAACCTTCCTTCCAAGGAGTAAGCATCTTTTAATGTCATGGCTGCAATCACCATCAGCAGTGATTTTGGAGCCCAGAAAAATAAAGTCTGACGCTGTTTTCACTGTTTCCCCATCTATTTCCCATGAAATGATGGGACCAGATGCCATGATCTTAGTTTTCTGAACGTTGAGCTTTAAGCCAGCTTTTTCAGTCTCCTCTTTCACTTTCATCAAGACGCTCTTTAGTTCTTCTTCACTTTCTGCCATAAGGGTGGTGTCATCTGTATATCTGAGGTTATTGATATTTCTCCCAGCAATCTTGATTCCAGCTTGTGTTTCTTCCAGCCCAGCGTTTCTCATGATGTACTCTGCATAGAAGTTAAATAAGCAGGGTGACAATATACAGCCTTGACGTACTCCTTTTCCTATTTGGAACCAGTCTGTTGTTCCATGTCCAGTTCTAACTGTTGCTTCCTGACCTGCATACAGGTTTCTCAAGAGGCAGGTCAGGTGGTCTGCTTTCCCATCTCTTTCAGAATTTTCCACAGTTTATTGTGATCCAAACAGTCAAAGGCTTTGGCATAGTCAATAAAGCAGAAATAGATGTTTTCTGGAACTCTCTTGCTTTTTTGATGACCCAGTGAATGTTGGCAATTTGATCTCCTGTTCCTCTGCCTTTTCTAAAACCAGCTTTAACATCTGGAAGTTCACGGTTCATGTATTGCTGAAGCCTGGCTTGGAGAATTTTGAGCATTACTTTACTAGCGTGTGAGATGAGTGCCATTGTGCGATAGTTTGAGCATTCTTTGGCATTGCCTTTCTTTGGGACTGGAACAAAAACTGACCTTTTCCAGTCCTGTGGCCACTGCTGAGTTTTCTGAATTTTTCACTTAGTGACATTGATTATACTTTTAATGAAGCAATCTTAAAGTTTAATCATATTAATATATATACTATATAGTATACTAGAAAATCAAGACATCATTTCTAGGACCATTTAATCAGATTAAACTTATCAAAATGATATAAGTATATAGCTTTGGAAATTTTACAATTTAAGGCCAGTTTTTGAGTGGCAGCGTTATTTTATAGAAGGAAAGAGTAAGGATGAATCTGGTCGTTGGTGAAATCTGGGTTTCCATTTCAGCTCCACCATTTAAAGACTGTGTGGTTGAACAAGCTTATACATTTCTCTGAGCCTAAATTTCCTTATATTGAAAACAGGAATGATATAGGGCTTAGCAAAGTGCTTGGCACATAACAGGAGATCCATAAATGTCACTTCCCTTACTGCTTTGAAGTGTTACATTTTCAAGGCATTACGCAATATAAAAGCCTCAAATCACGTCTCAGAAAATCTTCCAAGTTCTAAGAATAAATGTCAGAGAAAATTCCACAGCATCTATGTAATATTAAACACTGCTAGCAGACATCTTCCATTTGCACATTTTTTCCTCTTTTGTATTTCATGCTCAACATTTTAGGAGCATGATTTATCCGCCACAGTGTCTAGTACCTGGACTTAGCTGTGGAAGGTGCTCACTAAATTGAATAAACAGACCAGCATGGTGCTTGCAGCTGGCAGTTACTTTATCAGTACCCCCCATCTCAATGCAGAAGAGTCCCAGCAGGTGCCACCTTCCATTAGGTAGGAAGGACACTCACTGGCATGTTAAGATTAACCAAGGTACATCAGCACCTCTCAGTCACATGTTGATGGCTCCATCAGACTGTTCAGTAACTCAGTTACCTTCACGGCTTTTAAGAGAAACAACTGTACCAACAAATCATTTAAAATACTTAGGATTAGATGGAATCTTGAAGTCAGGAGAACTGATAATTCCGGTAAAATTTTTTTCTTGTCTCAGCAACTTCTGACCCTTCTGGATCCTTTGAATGAAAAGAAAAAAAGTTTAATTTTTTAAAACAATCTTTAAGTTCAGAGCATATTATTGAGCGTAATATGTAATTGGTAGTTCTTACAGAAATATTCACTAAGCTCTATGAAACTTTGTTGAAACTAAGCCCATATGGTGTTTATGTGATTTGAGGCGATGGCTGTCAGCTGGTCACGCTTGTTAACAAAGACTAATGTCTAAGGCAGAAAGGCACATTTTCAACAGACAAAAGAAGTATAGTAGATATTGAGAATATGTTAAATAAACTCCCAGAGAGGTTCTTCTCCACCATGCCTCTTCTTGAACAGGACCTCCTGGATAATTTTCAAACACTGTTTGCACGATGCCATGCCATGTCTGAAGACTTCCCTGGCTCCCTTTGTCTTCAGGATCACCCTGGGACAATGCCACAGCAATGGCCCCTGACCTGTTCAATGTCTTCTCTCCGTGGGGAATTCTAACAAGGGAACAATGGGCTCCATGGGGCCATTTACCTCTAAGACAAGTTCACCTGAACCTGCTGTCCCCTCCAAGAACTTCCACAATGTAAAATAACCCACCAAAGCTGCCACTGATTCTCCAGGAAGTTTCCAGGCCTGGCAGCCACCAGTCCACTCACTGTCATGGTCATCTCCATACCTTGCTTCTTCCTGGCTCCCGACCTCTGCTCCTTTAACGTGTGACCCAACTTTTCTCTATCAAACCCTCTCTATGGTTTAAAGACCTCTCTTGGTCTTAAAGACCAAGCTCAGGACTGCTCTCATCCTTTTATAATTCCCTCCAGAGTAATTTAACAATTATCTCTAGTACTTCCTTCCCTTCGGGCTGATCTGCTATTGGTCCTACATCATCTCCTACTTGGCTTACTGTGTTAGGCGTGCTTATTTGCCCTTCTGAACTCAAATGCTTATGAAGGACACGTCCCATAATCCCCCAAATAAATCAAGAAGGGCTAAGTGTGGAAGCTCTGGAGAAAGATAGACCTGCATTTGAAGCCTAATTCAGCTAATAATTATGAGTATAATCTCAGTGGCTACTTAATTTCTCTAAGCCTCCATCTTTTCATCTATAAACAAGAGATAATTATATTGATCCTATAAGGTTGTCATGATGATATAATGTACACCATGCACTTCTCACTGGTACCACAATTATACTGCTACAACCCTCACCGCATCTGCCCACGCTTCACAAACAACAAAAGGATATGCACTAATATGACTCACTTTAGAGTATAAAGAACACCACCAAAAGGCGTTCTTTAATGGGGCCATCAAAATGTATTTCAACTACATTAAATTTACACACAAAAAAGTCAGGATAACAGAAGTGTAAAATTACCATGTTGTACCCACAATAGATGATAAATATATACTTGCTGCTATTCAATAATGGGTAATTTAATACCACATTTTACTGGTATTATAATAATGAAAACTATTCATATAATGAAAATGCCATAGTTAAATTTTGATATAAATTAGTGGTATACTTACTATAAAAGTTAAGGTAATCTCTTTTTGCAATGGTTTTAGGTTTTCATCCAATGAATAAACTTTAACTTTTACTGTAAGAAAAAAATTGTCATTATTAGAAACTCTGTTCAACTCATAAGCTGACAACACTATTCATAATCTTACAATATGAGGGCCATGAAATTAAAAGTCAAGTTAAGAAAGTCCAAAACATTAAATCTAAGTTTAAAGGGAAAGATGAATCAGGATGCTGCACATGAACCGTGAAGTGGAAAAATATATTCTTTTCACCAAAAATTTCCTGGATGGAGTTCCTTTAAATATTTCTCTTTTTGCATTTAAAATATCATTAAATTTATTAAAAAGTAGTTTTATACAACCCTTTGTATTTTTAACCACTGATAGATAAGAAAGACTGCAGCTCACTGGTATCTGAATTAATTATAGAGTAAAGGAGAAAGAACATAAGCAGTAAGTTGTGTTGACATAACCTAGTGAAGCATTCTCTAATACAAAATCTGCATGTTTACGTACTGGAGTACATGGAGGCCTTCCCCAGTGTCTCAGCGGTAAAGAATCCTTCAATGCAGGAGACACGGGTTCACTCCCTGGGTCAGGAAGATCCCCTAGAGAATGAAATGGCAACCCACTCCAGTGTTCTTGCCTGGGAAATTCCATGGACAGAGGAGCCTAGTGGGCTATATGCATGTGGTCGCACAAGAGTTGGACACAACTTACCGACTAAACAACAACAAAGTAGGCCTGCACATTCAGGGAAGGCTACTGGAGGCATCAGATCTGAACAAGGCCAACAACTGAGCGACTGAACTGAACTGAACCCCATTCCACGCTAAAATCTAAGGAGAGGGAGGAAAACAAATTTTGGGGGGCTTCCCAGGCAGCTTAAATGATAAAGAATCTACCTGCCAATGCAGGAGATGCAGGAGGCTTGGGATTGATCCCAGGTTCAGGAAGGTTCCCTGGAGGAGGAAATGGCAACCCACTCCAATACTCTTGCTTGAAAAATTCCATGGACAAGAGGAGCCTGGCGGGCTACAATCCATGGGGTCACAAAGAGTCAGACACGACTGAGTGACTGAGTATGCACACACGTGCATACAAGGATGGAAGCTTCTCCTTAGATACAGACACTTCTGATCATGTGTCTCAGAAATAGTTCTGACAGTCTAAAGCCAGGTTAATTGTGTACTGGCAGGGACCTGATGCTAAAATCATGTCGGTGATCTCCATCTGGGGTCTGTCTAGTCAAAACTATGGTTTTTCCAGTAGTCATGTATGGATGTGAGATTTGGACCATAAAGAAAGCTGAGCACTGAAGAATTGATGCTTTTGAACTATGGTGTTGGAGAAGACTCTTGAGAGTTCTTTGGACTGCAAGGAGATTAAACCAGTCAATCCTAAAGGGATCAGTCCTGAATATTCATTGGAAGGACTGATGCTGAAGCTGAAGCTCCAATACTTTGGCCACCTGATGCAAAGAACTGACTCATTGGAAAAGACCCTAATGCTGGGAAAGATTGAAGGCAGGAGGAGAAGGGGATGACAGAGGATGAGATAGTTGGATGGCATCACTGACTCGATGGACATGAGTTTGAGTAAGCTCTGGGATTTGGTGATGAACAGGGAAGCCTGGCGTGCTGTAGTCCATGGGGTAGCAAAGAGTCAGACATGACTGAGTGACTGAACTGAATTGAACTGATCTCCATCTTATCTTATTAGATGATGTTTATCTAATTAACATCATCTTCAATGGTCATTCATAAAGGACAGTTGCATTCAGTACATCCTCATTAGATCAACCTTCCTTCCCACACTTGAGATAATGTGTAGATGAAATTTCCCGAAAGAAGACTGAAACCATTTTGAACTGGAAACATAAGGAGGCAGACATAACTAGGTGAACTTTGCAATATAGTTCACAATTTTCAATGTTAATATGAAATTGAAATATTCTTATAGAGGGAGATGATATTGAGAATTAAAAATTAGATTTTTTTAAAGTTAAAATTCAGCCTCTGTATTAAGTTCTATAATACATCACTTCAAGTTTTTTTAAAAAACTATTTTGAAAGGTGTTTTGGCATCATTCTAAGAAAGGTCTTTCTACCTCCAAGTTATACTCATATTTTGCTGATTCTTTGTTTTATAATTTAACCTTTAGTTTGTCAGATCCTTACTTTTGTGTATGGTGTAATTTTTTCACCACAAAATAAACCACTTGTCCTAATACCATTAATCAGGCCATCTCACTTTCCCCCCAGAAATTATAATTCTCTTTTATTATACCTGACTGATCTGAATCGTAAATAGATTTGTCTGTCTGAATGATGAGAAATCCATTGTCATGGCGTAGTGGAATTTTTGCTGCTTTTGAAAAATGAGCAGATAAAACTTCTAAATATACATGTGAAATTGCATTTGGTCCTCCAGATAAGTCTTTTGGCTGTATCTGTTAAAAAATTAATGGATGAATATTATATAATTAAGATATTAAGATAATATAATTTATTATATTATGAAATGATTATATTAATCATATCTTATTAACTAACTTATCTAAATATAAATATATTAAGATAATAAAAACATATGTCTTTTAGGTATATATTAAAATGATTTGAGTTGTTAACTATATGTAACATATAAACATTTTATAAGATTAAACAGTAAATATATTTTTCTACAAACACCTCTGTATTTTAGTTTCTTATCCAATTTAGTTTGAAATAATCACTTTTAAAAAGTTGATCCAGGGTAAATGTCTATTGCAAATGACAATCACTAAAGAATTCAATTTTTGATAAACAAGATAACCAAGTCATCAAGAAACATGAAGGAGCTCAAACGCTGACCGGCGATGGGTGGGGGAGGTCCAGCATCAGGTAGAGAGTGCACTAAGTCACTTAACACACGGTAGTGTGAATGAATAAAATATCTCATATTTATTTAGTTATAACTAGACTTTTATTGAAAGTCAAAATCTTTCTTTTCATGATGATTTTCGTGTCCATTGGTCATTACATAATTAGTAAGTAGTCATCTTCAAGTACACTGTATATGATCAGTATATGTTATAGAAATAGAGTTTTGACAATTTTTTTTGAACATCATTAGCAAATTTGTTTGGAAGAAAATTTGCTTGATTTAGGTCCAAACAGTAAGTACTAAAAGCCTAAGATAAATACATATGTTAGGGAAAAAATTAATTTTTCTAGAAAACCATGGGATTAGAATGTTAAATATAGTTTAGAAAAACAAATGTTCAAAGTGTTCTCTATTAACTTCTCTGAATTTTTAAAATCAAGTCAAACCTATTTTTATGTCTCTATATATTAACATTTGTTTTCCTCCTAATAAATAATATTTAAGTATCTAAATTATCTCTTTCTAGTATTTATTGTGTAATTTTAAAACAAGTACATGTGTTGGTTGATTTGGTTTTCAACCCATGTCACCAAATCTTTTCATCTAATAACCTTTATCTGCTTCATTCAAACTTTTGCATTTTTCTACATTGCCCCCAAATCAGAAGCAGATTCTCTATTTAACATTTCCCACTTACTTGCATGTAAAGTCATACGGCCCTTATCTCTCACTAACTAGTGAACTCAACAGTGTGATGTATCCACATTTTTATCCACATATGTAAAAAGGATCAGTGCACCATCTACATATGGGTTTTATATAGAAACATTTGGCATATAAAAAGAAACTATAAGAAGAATAGATACAGTTAGGCTTGCAGAACTTTGGAATTTATTTTCTGGAGATAAATTAACTTGGTCAGAGAGTATGTAAAACTTCTGTCAGTATAACTTTTAACAGCAATGGTCACTGGAAATGATGTTGTGTATCCATGAACTTGAATTACTACATTTTCAGAGACTCCAACATAGAATACATTAGGTGCTGAGACAACAAATCTGCTGAAACAGTTAAAATTATTTAATACAACATAATTTTTATGTTTTTTACTTAACTCAAATTAGCAAATTTTCTTACATTTAACAATATGTGTTTTACTTCTCAAAATTTTATTATCTAGGATAAAGCCAGGACAGTGTCCTTCAGGGTTTCATCCTAAGGATGATATTTCCAAGAGGCAGATGGAAATTATTTTAATCAGTTGCAGCCAGGGCAATACTTAATAGAGTCCTCTATAAGAAGTGAAAATAGGGATCATGCTTCTGTCTGGAATTTTTAACCAAAACATCAGTCAGTAAATTACTCTTCCTCAGGGCATGGGTAATAGTCTGAGAAAATACAGAGTACTAGAATACAAGTTATGCTAGCTCACAAAGTATTCATATTAAAAAGCAGGGAAATAACATTAGACAATAAAGAAAAGAAATTCACTTGGATTTCTCAGGACTAGAGAGTTAATTTCATGTGGCATTGATTGAATTCTGCTTTCTATAAAACTACAATCAAAACACACTGTAAATAAAAAGGGGATCCTTCACTTACGTTTGCTCTTGTCCCCAACTTCTTCCCAAGCAGAGAAAAATAAACACTATGCTTAAAATGTCCATGGCTGGGTTAGGATTCAACTGTTGATACAACCTTTCTTGAAATTGCCCTTTTTGAGTGTGAACTCAGTTTGAAGAATTTGGTTAAATAAGTCCTCAGGTTAATTATTAATATCAGATAGTGGGATCACTGAGAAGGAAACCTAAGAATTTAAATGATAACCTTGTAATGTCCACAGATAATTTTGGAATTCAAAGCAGAGAAACTTGCTTTGATGACTAAAACGGAAAGGATACCCAAATGGGAGTCTCTAGGAAAAATGTTTCAAAGATGGACACAGACACAAAATATTTGGAGGCTGTTGTGGTCTTGAACACTTCCCTGTTATAGTAGATGCATTTGATGCCCTGCTCAGATCCCCTTTTCTGGGCCTGGTTTATGCATGCTACAAATGCTGTGAATATTGGTTGCTTAACTTTTCTAATTGCTCACTTCTCCAGGTATTGCTAACTCACTTCAGCCACTGGAGACAGCTTGCCCAGAAATGCCTGGGAAGTTATATCCAATTCCTGGGACTGGTCCACAGTTAAAATTGACTGGTTCTGAGGATACAACAGACTGCTCCCTTGACTCAAGGTGGGGCAACCTTGTAGTACCACTCATGCCACAGAGCCTCTCACGGGATCAGGTTGAAGCAAGATCTTGGTTGAAACCAATCTTTGCTTATCTTCTCTCCTGCCCTGTCTTACTCCCCTCACCACTTACAAACTTCTCTTAAGAGAAGTCTCGCCATAAACCACTTGCAGAGAGTGTTTCCCAGTCTCAGGCTCTGCTTCTAGGAAACCATTCAAAATTTAATGAGCATGAAAGGGGACTATCTTCCTGGACTCTGTGTAGAAAGTCTTAGGTATGGAAATGGTTCTGAGGCTTCCCTATAGTGAGTCTGGTTTGAACTGTGCCCACAAGACTGGTACTGATCCACTTTGGATAGATCTGAAATCCCAAGACAGTCTTCCCAAGTGCTGGGGTGTTCCCAGGAACTCTACTCTGGGATTAGAAATGACCTATCAGTGACCAGGATATGGGTAAGGAGACTGTGAAGCTATTGTTGTCTTATTTTCCTCAAGGCTGCATTCAATTACCTAAACAGATTCATCCTGAGCTATAAGTTTTCAGATGTCATCAGGGTGGCTGGTGGTTAGGATGATGACCGTGTAGTTGCTCCTCCAGTCGTCTGTCTCCCTTTCTAGCTTACAGTCCTATGATGACAGGAACTGAATCTAACATATACAGTGGGGACACACACAGAACTTACCACAGCACCTAAGAGGTACTTAGCCACTTAACAAATTGTTGCTAAATGAATGAACAAATGAATGCATCATCAGGTGCGTCCAAGGAAGATGATGTTGAAAGGGCAGTTGAGGGCCAGATTGTATATGGCCATGAATGTCACAGTAAGGTGTGTAGAATGGAAATTAAGGACATTTTGAACTTGCTGCTCTGACAGTGAGGATGTAGCCATCTTTTTATGATGTGCTAGTATTCTTTATTTCGTGAAAAGAATAGACAGGTAGTACATGTGACACAAAGAATTAAGAAAATTGTTCTCTAAGGTAAAACACAAGCAGAAACTATTGAAAGTGTGACAGGTCAAACATTCATTCACAGCAGCATTTTAAAAAATGATCTACCATAAAAGCATAAGATTTTGATAGTGTTTGTTAAGTAGGAGTCTCATTGCTGTAAAGTGAGACTTCATCATTTTGTTGGTAATTGTAATAATAATGGAGTTGTATGTGTAGTGAATGAACATTCTCATGGAAGCGCTGTTGCAAGACCGTCTTCTAAACTGGGACCAGTAAGCTAATATTTGAACCACTGAGTCCTGAACCACATCAAGCAGGAACAATGATAAGACAATTACTAAGCAAAAGTATACTAAAAAGATTTAATGTAAAAGGATTTTTAGATTGCAACTGGTGCAACTGATAAGTCTGGCATCAATTCAGTCCAGAACATTTTCACACCGAGAGTCAGAAACACTCTCAACTCTGGTGAGAGTGACTGTAGCTGTATTTTAAGTTTTGGCCAGTTGGCTCTGTAACTGAAGCCATGCAAAGGGAAAATCATTTTATTTCAAGGTCTTATTTAATATAGGCCAACTCTTCTCACACAAGCTTCAAAATTTTGGCCACAAGAAGACAATGTGTGTTTCTTGTTTTGTATGCAGTCCCATGCATGGACTTAAACTATAACTAAGAAGAAATAAACACAGTGACAAAGATATGGAGCCAAAAGAGCTTCTGGTCAAATTTCACACTATTTTCAGTACTATTTACACAGTACTGAAATAGGCCACAAACATTTGTCATTCCCTAATACTGAGGAGGGAGATCCCCCTCCTCCCCGCCTGTGACAAATGAACAAAACTATGAAAATAACGAACAAAAAAATGATAACAACTGAGGTTATCTCAAACTTCCTCAATCATAGCACTACTGACATCTGAGGCTGGATTATGTATTGTAGCGGTTGCCCTGTGCACTGCAGGCTGTTTAGCAGCAGGCCCGATACCATGAGGTGTCAGTAGAACCTTCCCAGTCGTGAAAACAAAATGTCCCAGACATTACCAATGTCCCCTGGGCAAAATAACCCTTGGTTGAGAATCAGTGGATTGCTGCTGTATGGTTTAGTATTTAAAGGGAGAATGAGGAAAGTACTTAGGCTCCTATCAAAGATACAGAATTCAGCAGGCTCTTCACTTGAGCTGTTTGACTGTTTTAAGTTAACATTGCAAACTGTAATTCCCTCAGCTTCCCTTATAAAGGTATTACCTCAAATACCATCTCTCTAATGATGACTTCCAAATTGATATCTCCAGTGAGAAACTCTCCCTCTCAATGTTGGTTTGCTCCAGGGTTCTGGCCTTTTTTCTATCTTTTTCTACATACATTTACTGGCAGGCAATTTCATCTAATGGCATGGATTTCAATACCATCTCTGTACACCAGTATATCTAAATTTCATTCCCTGGAGCCCTCTTCTACCTGCCATACTCAAAACCTCCACTTGAATATCTACTGCCTTACTTAAAATCTCTACTTGGCAATCCAATTAGCATCTTAAATTTAATACATTCCAACTGAACTTCTAAAGATCTCCTCCACCACAACAGAGCAAACAATGAAAAATTGTCAGATGTCTGAAAAAAGCCTGTAACATAAATTTGTTAACATAAAGTTTCCCCCCAAAATTAAGGAGGGGAAAATCTTGGAGGAAATATAGCTTATACAAAGTGAAGAAGACTATTACCCTTTCCACAAAACAAACAAACAAGACGTAACATTCTTGTGAAGATATATTGCATCCATGAAGCAAGAATAGGATACTATTCAAAGGAACATTCAGAAACAAAATGAGCTCTTGGATATGAAAAACATGACAGCATAAACAAAAAACTTTGGAAGATAAAGTAGAGCAAATCTTCAAAGAAAAAAATTAAAGCAAAAAGACAAAGGGATGGTAAATAAGAGAAACAAGGATAAGATGATTAGAGGACCAGGCCAGAAGGGCTAGCATGAATAATGGGAGCTCCAGAAAGAAGGGACAGAAAAGAATGGATGGAACTTTCATCAATGAAATAATAAAAAAATTTAAGAACAGAAGGACATAGTTGTTAGATTAGAAAAACCTCCCAAGTGCCAAGCAGAAAGATGAATATATATTGATACCAAGGCACAGCATCTGAAACTTTTGAGACACTAAGGACAGAAAAATAGATCCTACTAGTTTCCAGAGAGAGAGAGAAGGAAAGAGGTGACATATAAAGGAGTAGGAGTTGAAAGGATTAGGAGTTAGATTAGGAGAAAGATTTGGGCTTTTCAGCATGGGAAGAAGAAGATAATGAAGTAATTATCTTCCAAGTTCTAAAGGAAAATTATTTCTAATGTAGAACTCTATATTCAACCAAACTATCCATCAACTGTAAGAACAAAGACATTTTTAAAAATGCAAGATTTAGAAAAAAATTTTTCCTTCTGTAACCCTATGCAAATGTGCCACTGAGAAAGAGTGGTAGAGAATGTGCTCTACCAAAATAAGAGAATAAACCAACAGAATAGAGATATGGGATACACGTAATAGAAGGTCCAGCGCAAGAGGGAGGCAAAAGGGTTTCTCAATAGGATAATGAAGGGAAAATCCTTGATGACAGCAGTATGCAAGATTTACAGAAAAACCCAAACACTTGGAGCAGCTGGGACTTCAAGGGACCTAGATTTATGTTGCTCTTATATCATTTTTCTAACTTGAGGTAAGGATGCCCACGTGAGCCTGACCTAGGTTCCTATTTGTATTTAGCTTGTTGTAATCACATTGTCTGCAGAAGGGCATGGCAACCCACTCCAGTATTCTTGCCTGGAAAATCCCATAGGCAGAGGCGCTTGGCGGGCTACAGTCCATAGGGGTTGCAAGAGTCGGACACGACTTAGCGACTAAACCACCACCACCACCACCAACCACATTCTGTTGAAATTCCTGCTTTTTGCTCCTGACCCACACTACTCCCTATCAGATGCCTAGTTGCTGTGATTTCTGTTCTTACTCACTATGTGGCCATGTACACTGACATCCTAAGAAGCAGTTCCTGTATACTTTCAAGAGATAAAACAAGGTTGTGATCCAGAAACTATTCACCTATCTACTTTAGGGATCCTAATAATGGCAATCTTGTCCTTTCCTTAAGCAGGCTTTCTACTTTTGGCTTTCTATTCAGTTATTCAAAGCTAAATATCATATTTGTTGTTGTTGTTAAGTCAGTAAGTCATGTCTGGCTCTTTTGCGACCCCATGGACTGTAGCTTGCCAGCCAGGCTCTTCTGTCCATGGGATTTCCCAGGCAAGAATACTGGAGTGGATTGTCATTTCCTTCTACAGGGGATCCTCCTGACCCAAGGACTGAATACATGTGTCCTGCATTGGCAGGCAGATTCTTTACCATTGAACCACCAGGGAAGTCCAAACATTATAATAATTAAGGACAAATATATACTTGGAAAAACTATAGAGAAAAGCAAGGAAATTATTAAAATAAAAGTCAGAATTATTAATATAAAAGTCATCTTCCTTTGGGAAAAAGGGTGGGAAATGATATAGGGGATGGGTACATTGGGGTTACAAGGAGAGCATTTCTTAATGTGGGTGGTAGATATGCAAGTATTCATTATGTTATTATTCTTTAAGCTGTATTTAAATTTTTATAACCTCTTCTATATATGTGGTAAATAATAAATGCCATGTAAAAGATTAAATAACACATTTTAAGAGTGATGAGTACTTTTTACAGAAAAATCAACTCTAAGTGGAAGGTAAACACAATATGTTCTACAAATGTTTATGTGCTCTCCTTTCTTTTGTCAGCTTCTTTAATAAACTTAAATTATATAAAGTAATAATAATAACAAATAATAACAAAACATATATGCAGGTAGTAAGTACTATAATAATAGCACAAAAATAGGGAAAGAGGAAATAAAGCTATTCCTGTGGAGTAACATTTCTATGTTTAACTGGCATTAGATTAGTACAAATATGAATGAGATTGTATAAGTTAAGATGTATATGGTAAGCCATAGAGTAATCATTAAAAAAAGAAGTTTTTTTTTTTAAAGTGTTAATTAAAATGCTAAAACTAGAAAATACTTAAATAGTCAAAACATTCATTTAAAGTAAAAGAAAGCTGAAGGAGGAATAGAGAAAGAAAAAAGAAATGAAACATAAAAAACAAAAAATAAAATGGCAGCTATAAATCAAGGTATATCAATTATAACAATAAAGAATAAATTAAATTGCACAATTAAAAGCTATAAACTGTCAGGCAAATAAAAAATAAGATTCAACTACATGCTATCTACAGGATATACAATTTTGGTTCAAAGATAAAAATAGGTTGAAAGTAAAAGGACGGGAAAAGATATATCATGTAAACAGCAACTATTAATATAAGAAAACTGGAGTGGCTATTCTATGTTAGACAGACATACATATATATAAAACAGACTTACATATATATATACCTGCCACCAGATCTCCAAAATATGTGAAGCAAAAATGGACAGTTGAAGGGAGAAACAAAAAATTTCAACAATAATAGTTTCAGTTATGGATAGAACAGCTCTGTAAAAGATCAACAAGGAAAAGGACTAGAACAACACCATAAATCAACTAGACCTGGTAGACAAACGTTTTATTCCAAAAGAACAGAATATACATTTTTCTCAAGTGCACATGAAACGGTCTCCAGGATAGATCATACGCTAGGCTATAAAACAAGCCTCAATTAGTATAAAAGGACTGAAAAAACATATTTTTCTGATCACAATTGAGCTAAATTAAACATTAATGACAAAATAAATTTGAGGAACTTCCAAATCTGTGAAAATTAAACAAAGTATTCCTAAAAAACACCAATGAGTCAAAGAAGAAATTACAAGGGAAACTAGAAAATAGTTTTAGAAGAATGACAATGAAACACACAACACACCAAAACATGGGACACAGCTAAAGCAGCACTTAGCAGAAGATCTTTTGCTGTAAATGCCTACATTATAAAGGGAACAGATCTCATATCAAAAACCTAATGTCCACTTTAAGACAGTGAGAAGAGTAAACCAATACAAAGCAAGCAGAAGGAAATAAATGGTAAGGATTAGAGTGGAAATTAATGAAATAAAGAGTGGAGCAACTCCCCTGGAGTCTAGTGGTTAATACTCCATGCTTCCTTCCACTGCAGGGGGTGTGGATTGGATCCCTGGTTGGGGAACTAAGATCCTGCATGCCAATTGGAAAAAAAAAAAAAAAAAGAAGAAGAAAAAAACAAGAAAGAAAAGAAAATTTCTTGAACTGAATAAAAATGAAAATGCAGCATATCAACTTGAATTATAACAAAAGAGTAGGAAAACAATAGAGAAAATCAACCTAACCAAAGCTGGTTCTTAGAAAAGATCAACAAAATTAACAAAGTTTAAGTTAAGCTCTTTATGAAAAAAAGAGAAGACTCAAATTGCTAAAATCACAAATGAAAGAGGAGACATTACTTCCAATATTCAATAAGTGGAAGGATTATAGGGGAATACTAAGGGAGCATCTCCTAAGATTTAGTTTGGTCTCTCTCACTTTATCCTTTAAACCTACCAGCTAGAACCTAAGTGTCACTCTAAGTGAAGGCCATCAAAGGCCTAATTACTAAGGAGGTCTTCAGAAATCATTATGAGAGAGAATTAGGAGGAATTCAAGTTCCTGTATTGAGTTACACAGAGCTGGGAAGACAATTCTGATAATAGCTGTCTGGCATTCTGACTTTCCTTGGGCTCAGCATCAATAGACTCATGCTTGAGTCCCATGAAACCCTAATAACAGCCTGGCTGAAAATGCTCAAATCTTCAAGGGGCATTAAGAGACAAGACCTCAGTGGTATGGTTTTAATTGGTTACAGTGGTGATCAGCAGTAACAATGACAAGACAGTCAATCATATATCCTAAAACTGGAAAAGGAAAAAAGAAAAAAAGACAAGGGCCAGGACCTCCTGGTTCAGGAGACTCCTCCCTCAGTGCAACAAAAGCACCCCAGCCATTAGGTACTTACTTACACCCCCAGCACATACCTCGTGCATTCTGGCAACAGAGCAGTGCCTTTGGTGGTCAAAACAGCGTGGCAGCCATGGAGATGGGCTGCTCAGATTTCCCATGAGTAATGAACTTGCCATCAGTTGCAAGGGGTAGATTCACTGATAGCCTCCAACTATTAATGCCTTCAAGCCCTACCTTAGCTTTTAAGCAGAGGCCACATTCTTTTCAGAAACCCTCAGTTCAGTTCAGTCACTCAGTCATGTCTGACTCTTTGTGACTCCATGGACTGCAGCACACCAGGCTTCCCTGTCCATCACAAACTCCCAGAGCTTGCTCAAACTCATGTCCATCGAGTCAGTGATGCTATCCAACCATCTCATCCTCTGTCATCCCCTTCTCCTCCTGCCTTCAACCTTTCCCAGCATCAGGGTCTTTTCCAATGAGTCAGTTCTTCGAATCAGGAGGCCAAAGTATTGCAGGTTCAACTTCAGCCTCAGTCCTTCCAATGAATATTCAGGACTGATTTCCTTTAGGATTGACGGGTTTGATCTCCTTGCAGTCCAAGGGACTCTTAAGAGTCTTCTCCAACACCACAGTTCAAAAGCATCAATTCTTCAGTGCTCAGCTTTCTTTATGGTCCAACTCTCACATCCATACATGACTACTGGAAAAACCATAGCTTTGACTAGACAGACCTTTGTCAGCAAAGTAATGTCTCTGCTTTTTAATATGCTGTCTAGGTTGGTCACAGCTTTTCTTCCAAGGAGCAAGTGTCTTTTAATTTCATGACTGCACTCACCATCTGCAGTGATTTTGGAGCCCAAGAAAATAAAGTCTGTCACTGTTTCCATTGTTTCCCCATATATTTGCCACGAGGGGACCAGATGTCATGATCTTAGGTTTTTTGTATGTTAAGTTTTAAGCCAGCTTGTTCACTCTCCTCTTTCACTTTCATCAAGGGGCTCTTTAGTTCTTCTTCGCTTTCTGCCATAAAGGTGGTGTCATCTGCATATCTGAGGTTATTGTTATTTATCCTAGCACTTGATTCCAGCTTGTGCTTCATCCAGCCTGGCATTTTGCATGACGCACTCTGCATATAAGTTAAATAAGTAGGGTGACAATATACAGCCTTGTACTGTACTTGTACCCCTTTCCCAATTTGGAACCAGTCCACGTCTGGTTCTAACTGTGGCTTCTTGACCTGCATACAGATTTCTCAGGAGGCAGGAAAGGTGGTCTGGTATTCCCATCTCTTAAAGAGTTTCCCACAGTTTGTTGTGATCCACACAGTTAAGGGCTTTAGCGTAGCCAATGAAGCAGAAGTAGATGTTTTTCTGGAACTCTCTTGCTTTTTTGATGATCCAATAGATGTTGGCAATTTGTTCTCTGGTTCCTTTGACTTTTCTAAATCCAGCTTGAATATCTAGAAGTTCTTGGTTCACATACTGTTGAAGCCTGGCTTGGAGAATTTTGAGCATTACTTTGCCAGCATGTGAGATGAGTGCAATTGTGTTATAGTTTGAACATTCTTTGGCATTCCTTTCTTTGGGATTGGAACGAAAACTGACCTTTTCCAGTCCTGTGGCCACTGCTGAGTTTTCCAAATTTGCTGGCATATTGAGTGCAGCACTTTCACAGCATCATCTTTTAGGATTTGAAATAGCTCAACTGGAATTCCATCACCTCCACTAGCTTTGTTCATAGTGATGCTTCCTAAGGCCCACTTGACTTCACATTCCAGGATGTCTGGCTCTAGGTGAGTGATCATACCATTGTGGTTATCTGGGTGATGAAGATCTTTTTTGTATAGTTCTTCTGTATATACTTGCCACTTCTTGTTAATATCTTCTGCTTCTCTTAGTCCATACCGTTTCTGTCCTTTATTGTGCCCATCTTTGCATGAAATGTTCCCATGGTATTTCTAATTTTCTTGAAGAGATTTTTAGTCTTTCCCATTGTATTGTTTTCCTCTATTTCTTTGCATTGATCACTGAGGCTTTCTTATCTCTCCTTGCGATTCTTTGGAACCTATCTGCATTCAGAGGGGTATATCTTTCATTTTCTCCTTTGCCTTTTGCTTCTCTTTTCATCTATTTGTAAGGCCTCTTCAGACAACCATTTTGCCTTTTTGCATTCTTTTTTTGGGGGTGGTCTTGATCACTGCCTCCTGTACAATGTCATCAACCTCTACCCATAGTTCTTCAGGCACTGTGCTTATCAGATCTAATCCCTTGAATCTATTTGTCACTGTAGGATTTGATTTAGTTCATACCTGAATGGTCTAGTGGTTTTCCCTACTTTCTTCAATTTAAATCTGAATTTTGCAATAAGGAGTTCATGATTTGAGCCACAGTCAGCTCCCAGTCTTGGTTTTACTGATTGTGTAGAGCTTCTCCATCTTTGGCTGCAAAGAATATAATCAATCTGATTTCAGTATTGACCATCTGGTGATGTCATGTGTAGATTCTTCTCTTGTGTTATTGGAAGAGGGTGTTTGCTATGACCAGTGCATTCTCTTGGCAAAACTCTGTTAGCCTTTGCCCTGCTTCAGCCAATGACTAAACACTAGAGCCTTACCATTTCTAAACTGTAAACTGAAGTTTAGCTAGATGATACAACTGAACCTGAGATTCCCTCTATTTCTTACTTTCCATAAATCTATTGAAAGGAATCTGGGCAAGTTTTATATGGACAATCAATCCTTTGGTTTGGGACACTGGTTATCATCTCTGGGGATTCATGTGATCTTAGCCTTTTAGTTCATGAATTACTCAGGGTTTTAGCTTTGTGCAATCTTGTTATTTCCCTAGAAGCTATTCTAATAAATAAGAGGAAATGCTTTAATATTAAATGATATTACTATGAAACTTCAAGGTTGAAGAATTTCTTCTGGGTACTATACAAAATTGACGCTTTTGAACTGTGGTGGTGGAGACGACTCTTGAGAGTCCCTTGGACTGCAAGGAGATTTAACCAGTCCATCCTAAAGGAGATCAGTCCTGAGTGTTCATTGGAAGGACTGATGTTGAAGCTGAAACTCCAATACTTTGGCCACCTGATGCAAAGAACTGAGTCATTCGAAAAGACCCTGATGTTGGAAAAGACTGAAGGCGGGAGGAGAAGGGGATGACAGAGGATGAGATGGCTGGATGTCATCACTGACTCAATGGACATGAGTTTGAGTAAACTCCGGGAGTTGGTGATGGACAGGGAGGCATGGTGCGCTGCAGTTCACGGGGTCAGAAAGAGTCAGACGTGACTGACTGACCATTCTCTGGATTTTGTGTATATTTTCGACAGCTACTTATTAGATTGATAATGAACTACACCAGCACACCATGATTTGATAATGGATCCTACCTGAATATCATTACAGACTTTAAGGGGTATAGCAGTAAGGTGACACAATAAATCTAATTCTCTGTTGGAAAAGAGAAAAAAAAAAACACCAAGTGTCAGAATAAAACAACAAAAAATAATAGAACTGAAAGTCAGCAATGTACACATTCCAAACTAATAAATATCATCTGAGCTTAGAATTTAAAAGGATAGATCTTCCTTTCAATTTAAAATGTGGGGCTTTTCACGAAGTTCGACTTTTCTAGAGCTCAGAGGGTCTCCTGTGTTGCTTAAATACTAGTGGAGAAGAGAGAAGCATCATTCACTTAAATGTGAATGTGAATGGCGCCCCCTGTTGAAAACTACCTGAACTTCCGATTCCTGAATCCATCTCTGCCTTTCAGAAAAATTGCAAGTGCTTAAGATGATTCATAGTAAGGCCCCTCTTCTTGCTTTAGCTTCTGCACTCCAGATTTTTGGCTGCCATCCTGATCTATTTAACATCAGCTCATTGCCAAGCTCCTTCTCCCCATTCCTCCTGGGGTTTGCACAAGTTGCTCCCTTTGCCAAGCAAATTTCCCCCCATTTCCATACTCCTTGACTAAGTTCTTTGCTTCTTCCAAGACTTAAGGATGAGGCATCATTTCCTCCGGGAAACCTTTGCCTAATACTAAAGTAACTAAAATATACTGAGAACTTATTACAGGACATAAGAAAGAACTTAGAACTCTTTCACATGCACTAACTTTTATAACTATCAGGAAGTGGGTAGGATTATCCTGTTTCATAGAGGAGGAAACTGAGGCACAGAAAGAGGACATTCTTAACAGTGTTACACAGATGGGCCGCGAACTCTGAAGAAAGTAAGGAACTGACTATGGAAAACTGGTAAGAACAAGGGATTCGAGGTCACAAGGAAAGGAATTGTGCTAGGAGGGAGTCTTCCAAGCGGGCTGTTAAGATTGGAGAATTGTGGTAGAGGAGAGGTAGTGGCTGCTTTGGTGGTTTTTGGGGATGGTGCAACCTCTGATGGTGATACTGTCCAGGGTACCAGCCGGGAAATGGGAAGCTGGAATGGAGGAACGGTGTCCTTATAGACTACCTTTTTTAAAAGAATTCACTGTATTTCCCTAGCATTCAGCAAAGTGCTAAATCCTTTTAAACTATGTGTTAAAAGTATGTGGTGAAATGCAGCCCTTTCAGGCAGGCCACAGCCGAAATTTCTTCAACTGCTTCTTGCTTTGGCTTCCCTGTCACAACCTGACGACTATTCTCAGCCAGGGCTCCCAGGCTGCTCTCATTCCCTTAACGTCGGATGCATCTGGAGCCTAAACTGCGTTCCTTCAGAGGTTCATCCGGAGAAGGCAATGGCACCCCACTCCAGTACTCTTGCCTGTAAAATCCCACGGACGGAGGAGCCTGGTAGGCTGAAAGTCCATGCACAGAGTCGGACACGACTGAAGCGACTTAGCAGCAGCAGAGGTTCATCTACGTCTGGCCTGTCTGGTCCCTGAAGAAGAGAATTCGCCTCAGAAACGGGCCGTGCGAAGGAGGAGCGTGCGGCGAGGCACACTAGTTCAAAGCCAGAGGGCCAGCAATGGAAATGCGGAGGCTTGGTGACAGCGCTACACCGGTCTCTCAGGTCGTCCTCAGGCCCAGCCCCAGCGGAGCGTGTCACGGACTGGGCATGAGGAGTCGGCCGCTTCGCCTCAGAAAAAAGAGCGGGGCCTCCCGCCGCCCGCAGCAGGAAGTCTCGCCTCGCGCGGGCTCCCGCGGGCTCCCACGCGCCTTTGCGCGCCCGCGGCCTTGGCATATTAAGTGGCGGGAAGCCTGGTCCCGCCCCCAAGCTCCGGGGAGGGGCGTGACCGCTGCAGGCTCCGCCCACGCGGCGCGCACGGCCCCACGGCAACCGGCACAACACAACAAAATGGCTGCCGCGCCGCTGGGCGCCTGAAGGGAGCCACAGGCACCTCTCCGCCCGGCCTCGTCCGGCGGGCTTGCTCGGCCCCGCTCCTTCGTGGTGAGTGCCAGACCTGGTCTAGGCCGTTCTCCGGCCTCCAGGCGGAGCGGGTGGGGACCAGCGGCGAAGGCGGGAAGGCCTGGACCCAGCGAGGGATGGATTCGGGGCGGGGGCGTGTGCCTGGGAATTGGGATTGGATGGGAAGGAGGGAGGGCCCGGAACCGGCGTGGGGCGGGGGAGGAGGCTGGAGGAGGTGCGGATGAGAGGTGAGGTCACGGGTGGGGGCTTTGGGATGAAGGGCCGGAGTGTGGGAGGTGTGGAGGCGGGGGTTCCCGCTGCCGAGCGGAGGAGGGAGGAGGTGTGCCGGGTGTCTGCGGGGAATGACTCGGATACAGGACGGTTTGGGTGCCCTGACGGGCGTCCTGAAATCGAGCGGAATACAGTACATGGAGGAAAAGGAGTTAGGATATGGGGAAGAAACGTTTAAAGAAAGGGAAGAGCAAATACTTTGTCGTATAACGGTTAACGGACAGATGCATTTTCAAGTCAAAGCTTGGCTTCACGTCTTGATTCTGCCGCCTGTGCTACTGACCGTCTGCGAGATTTGGGCTTGGTCCTTAACCTTCCTGAGCAAATGTTTTCTCGTTTGTAAAAATACTCGCTAATTACTTTTGAGTGTACCTTGTGTGCCAGATTCAGTTCTACGTCCTTTAGTCCTTCACATTAACTGATTTAGAATTTAAAATAATTTGAACGAGGTCATCATTCCCATCTCAAAAGTGATGAAACTGGGGGTCAGAGAGGTTAAATAATTTGCCTGTGTCACACAGAAAGTGGAAAATTAACATTTGAACTCAGACTTAGTTGTAGAACCCAAGCTCTTAATTCTTAATGATACATTGTCACTTATAAATGAGGTTAATAATTATCATAATATACATTATCTGCGAGAATTTGTTTGGTAATGTCTTTAGAGTGCCTAGCACAGTCCTTTCTTCACTCATTCTACAAATATTTATTGTGCACCAAACAATACAGCCCCTGCTGTCTTGTAGCCTAAACTCTAGAAGGAGAAACAAGCAATAATCAAGTTGTTTCACAAATAATCATTTAATTCTAATTTTAAGGTGTTGTGAAGGATGCTATTTGGGGCAGAGACCTGATACTGTTGTGTGTTTTGAGTGTGGGGGCCCTGCCTTCTCAGCCCTGTATTCCTAGAGCCTAGCACAGTTCTTGGTGCCTTAAAGTTGCGGAATAAAATTGAATGACTGAAAAAAAATAAATTAATGGAAAGGTTTGGGAAGCTTATTTTTCCCCCATACCTGAGTAGCATGGAGAGCGATGTGAGAGGAGAGCTCAGGATGTTGATAGGATACAGAGGGACACAGATGTTAGGGTGTTAGAAGGGAGAGGCAAGTAGGTAGCCAGCTGGGTTGAGATGAAGTGGAACGGGTGAGTATTTTGTTCGAAGAGGGGATAATTAGAAGCCAGAGTATTTAAATGAATTAGGATGTCAGAATATTTGCTGTTATGAGCAGTTTGGGAAATCAGGATGAATACAGAAATGTGGAGGGAGCGCACTGGAAAGAACTGTAGAGAAATGGAGGAGACGAGTACAGTGTTAGGGAAGAGAATTTGTGGGAGAACTTGGCAATCAGAATGGGATGAAGGGTGGGAGGCAAAGGTTGATGAGCACAGGATGGGAGAATTGCTGTTGGTGAGGAATAGGAGTCAGGATAGTTGAAAGGACTAGTTGGAGAATAAGAGTGTTTAAATGGGTCAGAGGGTATAGGATGAAGTCGAGATATAGGGAAAGTACTGAGATGTGTACTCAGTACATAGATGGATCAGATCATGAACTCCTTATTGCCAAATTCAGACTGAAATTTAAGAAAGTGGAGAAAACCACTAGACCATTCAGGTATGACCTAAATCAAATCCCTTATGACCATACAGTAGAAGTGAGAAATAGATTTAAAGGACTAGATCTGGTAGACAGAATGCCTGATGAACTATGGATGGAGGTTCATGACATTGTACAGGAGACAGGAATCAAGACCATCTTTTTCTTTTTCTTTTAAATTAAGACCATCTTTTTCTTAAAAGAGATGCAAAAAAGCAAAACGGCTGTCTGAGGCCTTACAAATAGCCGTGAAAAGACGGGAAGCGAAAAGCAAAGGAGAAAAGGAAAGATATACCCATTTGAATGCAGAGTTCCAAAGAATAGCAAGAAAGCCTTCCTCAGTGATCAATGCAAAGAAATAGAGGAAAACAATAGAATGGGAAAGACTAGAGATCTTTTCAAGAAAATTAGAGATACCAAGGGAACATTTCATGCAAAGATGGGCTCAATAAAGGACAGAAATGGTAGGGACCTAACAGAAGCAGAAGATATGAAGAAGAGGTGGCAAGAATACACAGAAGAATTGTACAAAAAAGTTCTTCACCACCCAGACAGTCACAATGGTGTGATCACTTACCTAGAGCCAGACATCCTGGAATGTGAAGTCAAGTGGGCCTTAGGAAGCATTACTACAAACAAAGCTAGTGGAGGTGATGGAATTCCAGTTGAGCTATTTCAAATCCTGAAAGATGATGCTGTGAAAATGCTGCACTCAATATGCCAGCAAATCTGGAAAACTCAGCAGTGGCCAAAGGACTGGAAAAGGTCAGTTTTCATTCCAATCCCAAAGAAAGGCAATGCCAAAGAATGCTCAAACTACCACACAATTGCACTCATCTCACACGCTAGTAAAGTAAAGCTCAAAATTCTCCAAGCCAGGCTTCAGCAATACGTGAACCATGAACTTCCAGATGTTCAAGCTGGTTTTAGAAAACGCAGAGGAACCACAGATCAAATTGCCAACATCCAATGGATCATCGAAAAAGCAAGAGAGTACCATAAAAACGTCTGTCTCTGCTTTATTGACTATGCCAAAGCCTTTGACTGTGTGGATCACAATAAACTGTGGAAAATTCTGAAAGAGATGGGAAAGCAGACCACCTGACCTGCCTCTTGAGAAACCTTTATGCAGGTCAGGAAGCAACAGTTAGAACTGGACATGGAACAACAGACTGGTTCCAAATAGGAAAAGGAGTACGTCAAGGCTGTATATTATCACCCTGCTTATTTAACTTCTACGCAGAGTACATCATGAGAAACGCTGGGCTGGAGGAAGCACAAGCTGGAATCAAGATTGCCGGGAAAAATATCAATAACCTCAGATATGCAGATGACACCACCCTTATGGCAGAAAGTGAAGAACTACAGAGCCTCTTGATGAAAGAGGAGAGTGAAAAAGCTGGCTTAAAGCTCAACGTTCAGAAAACTAAGATCATGGGATCCGGTCCCATCACTTCATGGGAAATAGATGGGGAAACAGTAGCTGACTTTACTTTTCTGGGCTCCAAAATCACTGCTGATGGTGACTGCAGCCATGAAATTAAAAGACGCTCACTCCTTGGAAGGAAAGTTACGACCAACCTAGACAGCATATTAGAAAGCAGAGACATTGCTTTGCCAACAAAGATCCGTCTAGTCAAGGCTATGGTTTTTCCAGTGGTCGTGTATGGATGTGAGAGTTGGACTATAAGGAAAGCTGAGCACCGAAGAATTGATGCTTTTGAACTGTGGTGTTGGAGAAGACTCTTGAGAGTCCCTTGGACCTCAAGGAGATCCAACCAGTCCATCCTAAAGGAGATCAGTCCTGGGTGTTCATTGGAAGGACTGGTGGTGTAGCTGAAACTCCAACACTTTGGCCACCTGATGTGAAGAATTGACTCACTGGAAAAGACCCTGATGCTGGGAAAGATTGAGGGCAGGAGGAGAAGGGGACGGCAGAGGATGAGATGGCTGGATGGCATCACTGACTCGATGGACATGGGTTTGGGTGGACTTCAGGAGTTGGTGATGGACAGGGAGGCCTGGCATGCTGCAGTTCATGGGGTCACAAAGAGTTGGACACAACTGAGCGATTGAACTGAACTGAACTGAGATGTGATTAAAGTGCTAAGGGGTGGCATGGAGAGGGATATGGAGGTCAAGAAATGGGGATGGATATTTGCTTATTGGAGTGCCTTGGAAGAGAGATGGAAGGTTTGGGAATTATTGATGTCTGCCTCATTTGGAAAAGATCAGAGATGCTGGAATCTTAGGAAAGGCTGGATAGAGGTGAAGGTGTAGACTCTACTAAGCTGTGGTGGAGGGGATTGTTAGATCAAGGCAGGTCTCTGAGTCTGAGAAAGACAGGATGCTCAATCATATGGTTTTGATTATCACGTCATTCCAGTGGCTTTCTTTTATTCTGCAGGCTTACCTTCTAGGTTTTCAAAATGTGTCTCCAGCTCTGGACTTGTTTTGCTTGTTTTGATTTCAGTTTATCCTGCCCCTTCACACACACTAGCCCTTCCTCTCATCTCTGTCTTCTCTTTTCTATTGCTCGGTCTGTCTATTGTTTATATAATTGCAAACTACAGCCTTGGTCAAGCAACATCGCTATCTCTCTCTTAAAATCGTGGTTCAAGGTTTTACTACTGCCAGGTGTCCTTTCTCAAGCACAGTAAATCCCTAAGCCCATTTTACTGAGTTAGCTATTCTGTGAGATCATATGTCCAGGCTTTCCAGGAGCTATGGCAACCCAGGGAGGGGGTCTGGGAATGCACTGTGACTTCAGAACCATCATTTAATCTTTCAGGTTACAATTCATTGAAGGAAGGAGTTGATTTTGATTTCTGGAGTCGATTCTAATACATTTATTTAAGTAAGGCAGAATTTTTCTAATCAAGAGCGATCTCATGATATTCTAGTGACGCCCAAAGAGTCTTGGTCATTAGGATGTTGTGAGAGGAATTCAGGATGGTTCAGTGTTTTAAGAAGTTAGAGATAAGACTAAGGTGCAGGGTACAAAATAATTGCATTGAATAAAAATGTAGGATGTATGTGCATTTTTAAACTGAGAAACTAAAAATGTGTATAAAGCATATCTCTGTAGCATGTAGCATACAGTCATTCTAATTTTATAATTTTCTATCATGCTGTGAGATAAAGACATACAGAAGTGGGAACTGGGCCCTGTACCGCTCCTCTTTTATTTTTTAAGTCCCTTGCCCTTATGAAAACTGTATTTAATTCAGGAATGAATAAAATTGTGTTATTAAAGCACATGCCTCTTAGCTCTTTTCAAGCTTGTGCTGCTGCTGCTGCTAAGTCTCGTCAGTCGTGTCCGACTCTGTGCGACCCCATAGACAGCAGCCCACCAGGCTTCTCTGTCCCTGGGATTCCCCAGGCAAGAATACTGGAGTGGGTTGCCGTTTCCTCCTCCAGTGCATGAAAGTGAAAAGTGAAAGTGAAGTCGCTCAGTCGTGTCCGACTGTTTGCGACCCCATGGGCTGCAGCCTACCAGGCTCCTCCGTCCGTGGGGTTTCCCAGGCAAGAGTACTGGAGCGGGGTGCCATTGCCTTCTCCATTCAAGCTTGAGTATACTGTTGTTTAGAAAGAGAGCACCAGTGCAATCTAACACAGAATGAGGCGTATTACTAAGAGACTTTTTGCCTTGGCAGAATGTTAAGATAGAAATTGTTTGCCACACTTGTGAAATTAGGTCCTAAAGCTTTGTGGTTAAGACATCAATAGCAGTTGTGTGAATTGAGGAAAGCTTTTCTGACCTTTGTGGATGATTTGACATGAAGAAACGAAAGAGAAAGTAAAGACATAGATTTGCAGTTTAAAGTGATCTGCATTTTTGGAACAAGGCTGTTGGCCTTGTTGTACTGTATACCTGTGAAATAATAATAACTTTAAAAAAAAATTTAGCAGGTTTTTGTTACCTTCAAACTAATCCCTTAAGATGCTAGCTCATGAGTTCAGTGATGCTTTTGTTGTGTTAAATTTTCTATTTTTCCTTCAAAAAAATTAAAATGTTTTAAAAAGCTACCATTTATTTTTATTTCTTTTCCTTCCTTTCTGTTTTTATTTTATTATTTTTTTTGGCCATGCCTCACACAGCCTGTGGGACCTAAGTTCCCTGACCAGGGATCGAACCCACAGCCCCTGAATTGGAAGCATGGAAACTTAACCACTGGACAGCTGGGAGAGTCCCTGGCATTAGGATTTGAGCTATCCAAAAACTTTGGGCTGCAAATTACTTTTCTAAGAAATAGTTTGTGTTTTGTCTTCACATTTTAGGGCTTCCCTGGTGGCTCAGTTGGTAACGAATCTGCCTGCACTTCAGGAGACCCAGGTTCAGCCCCTGGGTTAGGAAGATCCTCTAGATAAGGGAATTGCTACCCACTCCAGTATTCTTGCTTGGAGAATCCCATGGACAAAGGAGTCTGGTGGGCTGCAGTCCATGGGGTTGCAAAGAGTTGGACACAACTGAGTGACTAACATGTACATATACACACACTTCACATTTTCAGTAGTGAGAGTACAGGAGATTATGAATATTGAGCAAAGTAGAATCATTGTTAATGCAGCTTGTTCAAGACCTATACATCTTATAACATTTTTTGGTGTAAAAGTTTGGCAGATTTGTAATTTTTACAGTGTACTTATAAGAGCAGTTGTATATCATGAAAATCTTTTTTGCATAAACCTAGCTTGTAAGTTAGGACTCTTGTTATTGAGGACTGATAACTGCTCATGGAGATAGCCTTTTGTTGAAGTATTGAATAGCATTTTATTGTGTCTAGGTTCTTTATGAATAATTTATTCAATAAATAGTAATTATCTACCATCTTCTAGGCTCTGTTCTTAGCCTGGAATACATCAGTGAATAATATCACTACTTTCATGGAACTTAAATTCTACTAGATTAATTGTGTGATTTGAGTTACAAGTTAATTTGAGAGAAGAACTGATTCTCATCATTACTCCAGCTAGCATTCTGTCTGAATTTGGACTTTTAACTAATACCATTGGATTTGGCAGTGATTTCTTGCATATGACATCAAAGGCACATGCGGCAAAAGGAAAAATAGACCAGTTGGATTTCTTTAAAAATTTTAAATGAGTATCAAATGACAGTACCACAGGGACCTCCCTGATGGCTCAGACATAAAGAACCGCCTGCCAGTGCAGGAGACATGGGTTTGATCCCTGGGCCAGGAAGATCCCACATGCCACAGAGCAACTAAGCCCATGTGCCTCAACTACCAAGCCTGTGCTCTAGAGCAGAGGAGGCCCAGTGACTGAAGCCAGAGCACCCTAGAGCCCATGCTTCGCAACAAGAGAAGCCACCACAATGAGAAGCCCTCACACTGCAACTAGAGAAAAGCCCAAGCAGCAACGAAGACCCAGCACACTAAAAAGAAACAGGTTTTTTTTTTTTTTTAAGACAATATGAATAGTAGAAAGGAAACCACAGGGTGGGAGAAAACTTCTGCAAATTATTTATTTGACTAAACATCCAGACTGTATAGTGAGAACTCCTGAAAAGTTTAAAAAAAAGAAAAGACCAAAGGCAAACATTTGCAACACCAGAAATTAGATATAGAGGTCTGTGTGGCTGCAGCTCACAGAGTCTAGGAAACTAGTGACAGATGTGAGGCTGGAGAGACAGGGCCATATCATGGGGGATCTCATAGGTCATGATAAATATTTTGTTTATTACAGACACATAGATTAACTTTTTAAATAGATCACTCTGGCCACAATGTAGTGATGGAAGAGGAAGGGAAGAGAGCTTGTAGACAAATCAGTTAGAAGCTCTTTTAGTAGTTTGATGAGTGTGTGGATTAGAGTAGACGAGAGGGGAGATGGAAAGAAGGGGACTAATTTGAGAGATACTTAGGAAGTAGAATTGACAAAACTTGGTAATTGGTTGGTTATGGGAGAAAGGAAGTGACTCAGTTTCTGGCTTATTCCCAAGAGCACTGTCCACTAGTTAGGGAACGCTGGGGGAGGAACAGGATGGGAAGAAAACGAGGGAGCGATGAGGGGGATGATAAGTTCAATCTGGACATGTTGATTCAGGATGCCAAAGAGATGTCAGGTGTCTGGACTCGGAGAAGAGTTGGATTGAAAATATAAATATCAGCACAAAGGTGGCATCGGGAACCATGGGTGTACATTAGATTGTCTCTAAGTTTAGAGAGAGATCAGAGGAGACCTGAGGAGCTCTGACATTTAAAGAGTGAATTAAAGAGCCTTGGCCAGGAAAGGAGGCTGAGGAGTGGCCAGAAAGATGGGAGGAGAGTGTGCTGTCGCAGAAGCCAGCAGAAGAAGCTTGCAGGAAGGAGAGAGTGCTGATCAGTGTGAAGTACTGCTGGCTATCAGGTGTCTCCAGCTTTATGCATTCTAGAACCCTTTGTAAGTAGAAGAGGCACTGTGACTAGTTTGGTTCAATAAACTGAGAACCAAAATGACAGATAAGGCTTCTGGCTGGAGTACATGTCAGTACAAGACCCTCTGGAGGTCTCTTTTCCCTCTGGTAAGGTAATCAGCAATGTCTGAAATAGTGTCTGCTTCCATCAGCTTGGAGTAGTGTGGGTTCTAGCATCTATAACTTCTGAATTTAAAACTTTGTAGTCTTGAAAATTCTAGAAATAGACTAATAGTTTTGATAGCTCTAAAAATTAACCATGTTAAATATACTGGAAACTCTTACAGGTTTTGATGGATACCTGGCTTTATTCTTGCAATGAAGAAAGGTCCTCAGCAAAAAATTTCCAAAGCAAAGATGTCACCGTCATCTCACTCTCATAGTCCATCATCTCTTACGTCCAATATGAGATCTAGGTCACTTTCACCCTTAAACGGATCTGAGACGCTGCCTTTTCATTCTGGAGGACAGTGGTATGAGCAAGTTGAGTTTATAGGTGAAAACACTATGCTTTTGGACTGCCACGACCAGAAAGGTAAATGCTTTTTAATCTGCAAACTTCAAATACTCTTTTAAGTACAGATGGAAAATACTGAACTTACATTTTTGGTCCAAATATAACATGTATCCATCCTACTAGTAACTTGACCCATTGTTTTTGACAGAAATTGTCTAAGGACAGTGAAGGATGGAGGCTTCTGGTTGAGGGTGAAGACTTCTGAAAGGGTTAGGAGAAGGGAGTTTGCGGAAAGAGGAAGTTTTATTTCCTGTGGTAGGACAGTGCGTTAAAGTTCATATGCCAGTTTACCATCATCCTTGGTTGAGGGGAAGGCATATCTGGTCACTTCAGAATGGAGTGCCTTAATTCAGTATAAGCCTGTTGTCCACCCCTGGGCTGTTCCAGTCTGCTTATAGGCAAGCTGCCAATCTGTGAATGGACTGATTCTCACATCAGGGACATACATATGAATGTTCCACCAAGATTTTTATTTTTCTCTTAAAAGCATTCCATCAGTCTAGGAATCTGTTTTCAAAAATGGGTTCTTTTTTTAAGAAATTTACTTACTGTGATTAAATACAAAGAAAACTTTTTTGTGATTTCTTTGCTATGTCATGAACTCATGGTCGTCAAATTCTATTGATGAATACTGATCAGTGTTTGTTAATAAACATTATCAGCATTGGGTTTGGACTGTACCCTTGCTGTCCACTGGCACACTGTTATTTCTAATTTGATTAACACTTTAGAATATTTTCTTCTTTAGATTGGGTCAAATTTTAAAAATTATTTTATTTTGAACCAAAATAAAGGTAATATTAACTTATTATAAGTAATCATGGGGAAACTTTGGCTGACAGCCTGGATCTGAACCAAGGATTAATTATCTTTGATTTGTAAAGAACCAAGAGACAATTTTCTTTTTATGGATGCTTTTGTAGAATTTAACATGGCTTTTTAAAAATAATTTTTTTAATTGGAGTATAGTTGATTTACAGTGTTGTGTTAGTTTCACATGTGCAGCAAAGTGAATCAGTTATTCATATACATATGTACATTCTTTTTTAGGTTCTTTTCCATGTAGGCTGTTACAGAATATTGAGTAGAGTTCCCTGTGCTGTACTAACATGGCTTTAATAAGCTTTGATTGTAATATCCAGGAAGGTCTTGAGATAGGGTATGCTATCCATTAAATTAGTACTCTATCTCTATAAAATATGTTGTCATCCCCTATATTTAAAAGAGCAACAAATTGGAGTTTCCTACCATAACAAAAAATAGGAAAAGGAAATTTTTAAGAATTCCAGTATTTTTTAACTTCTTTAGAATTGTTTAACACAAAAAACTAAATAATGCAATATATATTTTTTTAAATTAACATTAAAATACTGCTAAAAACCTCAGTGCTGCCCGTACTTAAAAGTATAAATTTTAGATTCATCTGCCTAGGTTCAAGTCCTAGATTTGCACATTTTTAGCTGCAAGAGCTTGAACAAATTGTTTTTCTAATTTTTTTATAAAGGAGAATAGTAATTTCTATCCCAAAGATTTGTTGTACAAATTACATTTTTTTAATGTAAAGCATTTAATACAAAGCTTGCACACAGTTAATATTTATGAAGTATAACTTACTGTCATCATTATGAAATGCTACGTAAAGTAAAATATTATTTAAACATTCCAGTTAGAATAGCCAACTGTTTTTACAATTGCATGGTTTAAATTATTTTTGTTGTTGTATAGCATCAAGTCAATTTGTTTCTCAAAGTATTCATGTCTTCCTCTTCTGATAATTATCTGTTTGTATAATTTCAGAAGCTGATTCACATGCAGGAGTTCGATATATTACAGAAGCCCTTGTTAAAAAACTTACTAAACAGGAAAATTTGGCCTTGGTAAAATCTCTGAACCTTTCACTTTCCAAAGATGGTGGCAAGAAATTTAAGGTAGGTTACCAACATTTCTGAATACAGACATTGATTTTAATTTTTGTGCTTTAAAATGAAAAAAAAAAAAAATATATATATATATATACGGAACTTACAGTACTATTTCATCCTAATGTCACTGGATTTGTTGCAGATCTTTTATTGTTTCTAGTGAAAGTTCTCCATCGGAAGTGTGAAGTGTGACATCTTCAAATTCATAAGCTCCTGTTGTTCTACGTGTTATTGATTCTCTCTAGAAAGGGTTAGCAAACTACAGTCTAAACGCCAAGTTAGGCCTACTGCTTGTTTTTGCTGATAAAGCTTTATTGGAGCACAGACACACTCATTTATTTCCATCTTGTCTGTGGCTGTTTTTGTGTTACAACATCAGAAGTAAGTGATTGTCAAAGAGAATATATATGCCTCACAAAGCCAAAAAATATTTACTATCTGGCCTTTTGCAGAAAAAGATTACTGATCCCTGCTCTAGACTGTTTACTGCTTTACTCATAAACTATACACCATGAGTACATTGAAATTTAATTTTTATTTTTTTAAATAAAAATAATTTCTTCTTATTGTTTAACTTAATATTTTTGGTTGGAAAAAATATAAACTTAGATGCCTCCTACATCAGTCACAAAAATTAATTCCAGATGATTGACAATCTTAATGAAAACAAAACAAAAATCCACCAACAAAAGTGCTATAAAAGTATTAGGAAAGAATATATTTTTAAATCTTAGAGTTCAGAAGGCCCTTCTAATCCAACACCAACCCTAATGCCACAAAGGAAAATATTGACAGATTTAGCTTATGTAAGATTAAAAACTGGTGTTTAATGAATTATTATCTTTTAAAAAGTTAAAGAAAAACAACAAGCTGGCAGATAGTGTTTCCAGCATGTGTAACAATATCCTCATAATATAAAGAGCCCCTATGATTCAATAGAAAGAGACAACTAAATGGTAAATGTGCAGAGGATAAGTCTGTTCACAAAAGTATTATAAATGGCTGTTAACATGAAAATATATTCAGTTTCATTAATGTCAAAGAGATAAGAAATAGAACAATGGTTTCATGCCATTTTCCATCTGTATGTCTAATGGACAGAATTAAAAAGGTTTTTTCTGCATTCAGAAAGATGTGAGAAATGGATCTTCTCATTTGGTCTTAGTGGATGTATAGATGGGTACAGCATTTTAGGAAAACAGTTTGATAGTATTTATCAAAATTTCAAATGTACTTATTTGATCCAGCAATTGAGTTTATACTTGCTGAGTTCATACTCACCAACACAGCAGTTCTACTCCTTGACGTCTATTAATATTTGTACATGTATCCAGAAGTGTCTGAAGAGTAATGTTTATTAAGCATTATTTAAAATAGAAAAATTGGAAATAACCAATTGTCTGTCAGTAGGGTGTTGCTTAAAAATTATGATGCAGTATACCATGAAGTGGGCTTCCCTGGTGGCTCACTGGTTAAGAATCCACTTGCAGTGCAGGAGTTGCAGGAGACATAGGTTTAATCCCTGGTTGGGAAGATCCCCTGAAGGAGGGCATGGCAACCCACTCCAGTATTCTTGCCTGGAGAATCCCATGGACAGAGGAGCCTGGTGGGCTACAGTCCATAGGGTCACAAAGAGTTAGACACAACTGAAGTGACTTAGCATGCATGCATACCATGAAATACTATCAAGTTTCTTAAAAAACAAGAACAAAAATAAAAACTCCCAGAATTCTATGTATTAATGTGGGAAAATGTTCCAGTATATTTAATGGAAAAAACAAATTCTAAAATATTGTCAGTAAGGTCTCAAAATACTTTTTTAACTCATTAACAACACTTTTTTAATGAATAGAAAGGTCTGGGCGTATATACATTGGTCTGTTAACAAGGGTTACCTTTGAGCAGTGAGATTTTTTGATGGGGGAACTGAACTGGAGACCTGATGAAGAGAGCTTTTTATGTTTTGTTTGAAATGTTTTTTAGAATGTATTTATGTCTTATGTAATTAAATAGGAAAAAAAGGAGACATCCTGGAGTTTAAAGGTTGTGAAAATGAAATACCAAGTTAGTAAAACTTTACTGTGTGGTTACTGCATATGCCAGGTTTACATTAGTCTGTGGGAATAAATATAGAAGTGAATAAGCTTAGTTTCCAATTTGGGGAACTTAGAGCTTAGTGTGAAGAATGCCAGGATTAAGAGGAGAAATACTGAGGGGAAATCAAAGACAGTGAGTGAGCACGTGGGAGAGACAGACCCAGTGAAACAGTCTGAAGGGCTCTTGGAACGGCAGATCGAAGAGTGTGATGAACGGGGACCAAAGGAGGAAGAACTTCAGGAGAAAGGGATGTGCTGTGAAACGTCACGGCGCCGCCCAACAGTATGAAAACTTGGGAGAGGTTGTTTGATTTGGCAGTTTAAAAAGCCCTCTCTTCATTCTTGAAGCCCACCAGCTTCATTCTTGTAGGGTCTTTGCTGTTGTTTTTTTTTCTGCCTGGTATTCTCTGTCTCCAGATATTCGCACAGCTAGCTTATCATTACAGTCTCAACTCGGCGCCTTCTCTCTGTGAGGTCGCCTCTGGCCACACGGCTGCAGTTAGCCACCTCCTCAGTCACTCCCTCTCGTTCTTTCACTCGGCGGATACTGACGTGGCCCCCACTGCACGCCAGGCGCCGGCACTACAGCAGTGAGCGCAGCAGACAGAGTCTGCCCTCCTGGTGCTTTGATTCTGTCACATCACTTTATCTTCTTGTTGGTGCGCTTCATTGCCTGAAAACGTTGTTTTCTCTATTTGTTTATTGCTTTCCCTGTGAATGAAATCAAGAACCTTGTTTTCCTTACTCATCACCATTTTTTCCATATTTCCAGTACCTAGAACAGCTCCTGGCACATAATCCTCGTTTGATTAGTGTTTGTTGGAATGGGTGAATGAATGGTGATCTTGGAGAGAACTTTTTGAGTACATAGTAGGGATGGAAGATGTATTGCCTTACCAATAGACTAATACTGAATGGGAGGCCGCAGAGTGAGCAGACGTACACAGTTTTTATGAGAACATGGTGGCAAATAAGGGTGGTAACACGGAAGCTGGGTAGGAAACAGGTTCTGTATGGGGTGATTTGTATCATGTAAAGGAGACTAAGCTTGTTTCAAATGGAAACAGTGACAGACTTTATTTTGGGGGGCTCCAAAATCGCTGCAGATGGTGACTGCAGCCATAAAATTAAAAGACGCTTGCTCCTTGGAAGAAAAGCTATGACCAACCTAGACAGCATATTAAAAAGCAGAGACATTACCTTGCCGACAAAGGTCCATCTAGTCAAGGCTATGGTCTTTCCAGTAGTCATGTATGGATGTGAGAGTTGGACCTTAAAGAAAGCTGAGTGCCAAAGAATTGATGCTTTTGAACTGTGGTGTTGGAGAAGACTCTTGAGAGTCTTGGACTGCAAGGAGATCCAACCAGTCCATCCTAAAGGAAATCAGTCCTGAATGTTCATTGGAAGGACTGATGTTGAAGCTGAAGCTCCAATACTTTGGCCACCTGATGTGAAGAGCTGACTCATTTGAAAAGACCCTGATGCTATGAAAGATTGAAGGCAGGAGAAGGGGACAACAGAGGATGAGATGGTTAGATGACATCACCGACTCGATGGACATGAGTTTGAGCAAGCTCCGGGGGTTGGTGATGGACAAGGAAGCCTGGCATGCTGCAGTCCATGGGGTCGCAAAGAGTCAGACATGACTGAGCAACTGAACTGAACTGAGCGTGTTGAACATAGATTCCAGTGACAGGGAAATTGTCTGGTGCACTGATATGTTGCCATTGCCTGGTACCACATCTGGCATGTAGCAAGTGTGTAGTGAATATCTGTTGAATAGTGACTGTTTTATATTTTTTTTATCTTTTGGCTGCACCACACGTGGCATGTGGGATCTTAGTTCCCCAACCAGGGATCAAACCCATGCCCCTTGCATTGGCAGCTCGGAGTCCTGACCACTGGACCATCCAGGGAAGTTCCAAATAGTGACTGTTTCTAAACTTGAGGGGAAGATCCGGGAGAGAAAGGTTGAGGATCCAAGAACACAGGGAAGAGAGATGGGGGGACGTTCTGCCAGAGCATGAGTACCTTGGCTGAACTTTGAAGAAAGGAAGGGAGAGAGAGGCCTAGAAAAGTGGAGAAGGAGGAAAGGACTGATGGAGAAATTTCTCACTGAATTGTCTTCAGTTTCTTAGTATGTAGGAAGTGTCATCTCCTGCAGGGCAAGAGAAGTTTGGCAGCTTGAGGACAGTGGCCCCTCCTGACCAAAGAGAGCTGCACCAGGGTACTGCCCAGGGGAGTGGTAATGGCTTAGCCTCTGGTGACTGATCAGAACAGTCCCTGATGCATATGCTTATATGTCGAGCTTATGTCGAGGTGTCTGTTGTATAAAGCATTTATTCATTTGTTTCCAATTAGTATATCGAAAATTTGGAAAAATGTGTTAAGCTTGAAATACTGAATCTCAGCCATAATCTAATAGGGAAGATTGAGAAGGTGGACAAGCTGTTAAAATTACGTGAACTCAACCTATCATATAACAAAATCTGGTGAGTAAATACTTGTTTGGGTGGCACTGCGGCGTCGTCATCTTTGTTCGTGAGGGAGAGTCCCACTGCCCATGTTACTGAAAGAATCCTTTGAAAGAACACTTTGGTTATTCATTTGTGGTCTAGCCCTTCACTTAGGGTAACTGTCATATTTTGGCATTTCTAAAGTACAGAATAATACCTAGCATTATCAAAGAAGGAGAGACATTTTTTATTACCAAATTTTATCTTAGTTCCATTTTTGACAGGAAGTTTTCCCAGCTGCAGTCTGTGATGAACTGCCTTATTCATTAAGAAAGTTGGCATGAAGCAGAATGTTTTAACCCTGTCATTTTGATCCTAAAGATATTTCAACCTGTTTTGAGCCTATGTATTTTATCCTGATGTTCTTTGCTCATTTCTGTAACAAATATCCCTCAATCTTGTTTCTACTTCATAATATATATTACTCTGAGAAATAAACGTAATAAAACTGACAGTGGCTAAAAATGCACATAGAAAACTTGTTTTAGGCAAAATGATACAATTATCAAATGTTGAAAATCTTTGCGTCTGTGTATTTTCCCTCCACGTAAGAGTTGGTATATATAACGGCCAAAGAACAAAACGACCCAACTGTAGCAGGAGCTCTAATAGGGAAAAAATGAAATGGGGGGAAAGTGATTAATGAATTAAATCCTTAATGTCCAGTTTGTATAAAAAAAATTAATCCTGATGAAAATATTTTCAACAAAATAAAACTGTAAGTAAGTTTGCCCAGTATAGAGAATTGACAAAGGAATTAAATTGGAATCAACTCGGGAAAATATTTCATCAATGAAAATTCACCAAAGCAGGTGATAAATGTTTTATTAAATATTGATTAAAACATTTTTATTCATAAATACAGTATCATTCTGGGGGTCCACCCACTCAGAGTGGCAGCCATATCTCCTAGCTGGCATAGCTAATCTTTTGGTGATGACTGAAGATAGTAATGAAGGGCCTCTTCTCCTGTGCAGGGCTGTAGAACATAGCACAGTGTGTGCTGTTGAACTTCCCTGCTCTCCCCTTGCTGTCCACTGGTAGTCTTCACAATGTTTAGTGAGAATGTCCCAGGCAGCCTCTTCTTGTCTGTGTTGTGGGATCTTAAAGTCTGATAGTAAGATAGATGGGCAAGAGTGAACGTTGACATTCTAGGAATCAGCGAACTAAGATGGACTGGAATGGGTGAATTTAACTCAGATGACCATTATATCTACTACTGTGGGCAAAAATCCCTTAGAAGAAATGGAGTAGCCATCATGGTCAACAAAAGAGTCCGAAATGCAGTACTTGGATGCAATCTCAAAAACGACAGAATGATCTCTGTTCGCTTTCAAGGCAAACCATTCAATATCACGGTAATCCAAGTCTATGCCCCGACCAGTAACGCCGAAGAAGCTGAAGTTGAACGATTCTATGAAGACCTACAAGACCTTCTAGAACTAGCACCCAAAAAAGATGTCCTTTTCATTATAGGGGACTGGAATGCAAAAGTAGGAAGTCAAGAAACACCTGGCGTAACAGGCAGGTTTGGCCTTGGAGTACAGAATGAAGCAGGGCAAAGGCTAATAGAGTTTTGCCACGAGAACGCACTGGTAATAGCAAACACCCTGTTCCAACAACACAAGAGAAGACTCTACACGTGGACATCACCAGATGGTCAACACCGAAATCAGATTGATTATATTCTTTGCAGCCAAAGATGGAGAAGCTCTATACAGTCAGCAAAAACAAGACCGGGAGCAGACTGTGGCTCAGATCATGAACTGCTTATTGCCAAATTCAGACTTAAATTGAAGAAAGTAGGGAAAACCACTAGACCATTCAGGTATGACCTAGATCAAATCCCTTATGAGTATACAGTGGAAGTGACAAATAGATTTAAGGGACTAGACCTGATAGACAGAATGCCTGATGAACTATGGACAGAGGTTCGTGACATTGTACAGGAGACAGGGATCAAGAAAATCCCCATGGAAAAGAAATGCAAAAAAGCAAAATGGCTGTCTGAGGAGGCCTTACAGATAGCTGGGAAGAGAAGAGAAGCGAAAAGCAAAGGAGAAAAGGAAAGATATTCTCATCTGAATGCAGAGTTCCAAAGAATAGCAAGGAGAGATAAGAAAGCCTTCCTCAGCGATCAGTGCAAACAAATAGAGGAAAACAACAGATTGGGAAAGACTAGAGACCTCTTCAAGAAAATTAGAGATACCAAGGGAACATTTCATGCAAAGATAGGCTCGATAAAGGACAGAAATGGTATGGACCTAACAGAAGCAGAAGATATTAAGAAGAGGTGGCAAGAATACACAGAAGAACTGTACAAAAAAGATCTTCACGACCCAGATAATCACGATGGTGTGATCACTCACCTAGAGCCAGACATCCTGGAATGTGAAGTCAAGTGGGCCTTAGAAAGCATCACTACGAACAAAGCTAGTGGAGGTGATGGAATTCCAGTTGAGCTATTTCAAATCCTCAAAGATGATGCTGTGAAAGTGCTGCACTCGATATGCCAGCAAATTTGGAAAACTCAGCAGTGGCCACAGGACTGGAAGAGGTCAGTCTTCATTCCAATCCCAAAGAAAGGCAATGCCAAAGAATGCTCAAACTACCGCACAATTGCACTCATCTCACATGCTAGTAAAGTAATGCTCAAAATTCTCCAAGCCAGGCTTCAGCAATATGTGAACTTCCAGATGTTCAAGCTGGTTTTAGAAAAGGCAGAGGAACCAGAGATCAAATTGCCAATATCCGCTGGATCATCGAAAAAGCAAGAGAGTTCCAGAAAAACATCTATTTCTGCTCGATTGACTATGCCAAAGCCTTTGACTGTGTGGATCACAATAAACTGTGGAAAATTCTGAAAGAGATGGGAATACCAGATCATCTGACCTGTCTCTTGAGAAACCTGTATGCAGGTCAGGAAGCAACAGTTAGAACTGGACATGGAACAACAGACTGGTTCCAAATAGGAAAAGGAGTACGTCAAGGCTGTATATTGTCACCCTGCTTATTTAACTTCTATGCAGAGTACATCATGAGAAACGCTGGGCTGGAAGAAACACAAGCTGGAATCAAGATTGCCGGGAGAAATATCAATAACCTCAGATATGCAGATGACACCACCCTTATGGCAGAAAGTGAAGAAGAACTAAAGAGCCTCTTGATGAAGGTGAAGGAGGAGAGTGCAAAAGTTGGCTTAAAGCTCAACGTTCAGAAAACTAAGATCATGGCATCTGGTCCCATCACTCCATGGGAAATAGATGGGGAAACAGTGGAAACAGTGTCAGACTTTACTTTTTTGGGCTCCAGAATCACTGCTGATGGTGACTGCAGCCATGAAATTAGAAGACGCTTACTACTTGGAAGGAAGGTTATGGCCAACCTAGATAGCATGTTTAAAAGCAGAGACATTACTTTGCCAACAAAAGTCCATCTAGTCAAGACTATGGTTTTTCCAGTGGTCATGTATGGATGTGAGAGTTGGACAGTGAAGAAAGCTGAGCGCCGCAGAATTGATGCTTTTGAACTGTGGTGTTGGAGAAGACTCTTGAGAGTTTCTTGGACTGCAAGGAGATCCAATCAATCCATCCTAAAAGAGATCAATCCTGGGAGTTCATTGGAAGGTCTGATGTTGAAGCTGAAGCTCCAATACTTTGGCCACCTCATGCGAAGAGTTGACTCATTGGAAAAGACCCTAATGCTGGGTAGGATTGGGGGCGGGAGGAGAAGGGGACGACAGAGGATGAGATGGTTGGATGGCATCACCGACTCGATGAACATGGGTTTGGGTAAACTCCGGGAGTTGGTGATGGACAGAGAGGCCTGGCGTGCTGCAATTCATGGGGTCGCAGAGAGTCGGACACGACTGAGCGACTGAACTGAACTGAACTGAAGGTAGATGGGATTCCTGGTCACTGGACGGTAATGAAGAGTTTACTGGAGCTGTTCTGGTAACTTTGGTTGTAGCCACTATTCTTAAATTTTCATTTGTAAATTATAGTTATGAAAAGCAACTCCACATAAAACCAAGCCTGTTTATTTTTAAAATACAGTGAAGGGACACTATCATTGTACCTACTAAGTTTGATTTTACCCTTTGGTTTCTAGCAAAATTGAAGGCATAGAAAATATGCATAATCTCCAAAAGCTAAACCTTGCAGGAAATGAAATTGAACATATTCCAGTGTGGTTAGGAAAGAAGTTAAAATGTTTGCGAGTCCTCAATCTGAAAGCCAACAAGATATCATCGGTAAGTTATTCAAAGTAGCAAGAATATTTAAATTTTTTGGACTTGTTAAGGTAAAAAGATTAAAATCCAAGTTTTTTTTTTTTTTTCTAATGGGACTTCTTCTAATGTCCTTGGTCCTTTGACCAAACATCAAATTCATTCATAACTTAGTATTCTCTATGGTAATTAAATATACACAGACCTGGTTTTGCATGATTATGTGGTAACTGAGAGTTGATCTTGTAGCATTTTCCCATCTTTCATTTGAGCCTCTGAGTACTCTTCTTAAGGAGGCAGTGCAGGGGTTATTTTTATAATTCTGTGAATTAGGTACCATTTTATTATTCCCATTTTTAAGTAAAGTCTCAGAGAGGTTAACTCTCTTACCCAAAGTCAGTCAGCTTGTGCCAGAATCCATGTCACTGAATGCCTGGAGCAGAGTTCTTTTTTTTTTTTTAATTTATGAATTAATCTGAATTAACCTTGATTATAGTATTAAGTGTTACAGGAAGTGTTAATCACTAGCTTTTTGTAGTAAAGCAACTTTATCATGGTTCACATAAGCTGACGGTGACATGTATTTTTCTCTGTCATAAAATATATATTTTATGATTTTCTTGTAACATTTATACAGTTAGATATTCAATAAGCATTGCAAAGTGAAAACATTAATTTATTTAAATCTGTATTAAAATGGAAACAATCCTCCTGTAATTTAAAGAACTTAAGTCTTAGAATAGAAAATAAAAGAGGTGACTTCCAATATGGGTCTAGATTTGCCTTCTGTGACCTTTGGATAATTTCTCATCTGTCTAAAACTCACTGTTTAAATGGGAAGAAAATAGTTTCTCCCCTGCCTTCTTTATGGAAGTGGTATAGGGCTCAGAAGAAATGATAAAATGTGAAAATAAAAACTTTAAGGAATATAGCCTTAGAGTTATTTAGTATTTTAAACTTTTACCAGTATAAGGTAGTAATAATAAATAACTTTTGTTTGATGCTGTGCAATGGCTACACTTTCCTATTTCATCTTTATAAAGATCTGATAAGGTGACTCTGCCATTTCACTGTGGCAGCCCAAAAGACTCAGAGCCAAGCCCCATGCCATGTTACACAGCATCACCTTGGAGATCTTGGAGTTTAGCAGGAGATGGGAGGAGGTAGCCATGAATTCATCTAATATTGCCACACGTGTTCCTAAAGTAGTTGATCCCTAGATAGTACTGTTAACAGGAAAATCATTCAATAAATATTTATTTATTATTATTTATAATTTTGTAAAACTTTCTCATCTCAGTTCATATTTGACATTGGCTTCAATAAGAGTGCATATCCACTTGGGAGAGATTTGTTTGTACTAGATATTAGTAGTAGTATTTCTCAACCTTTTAAAATCCCTCTTTGGATAAATGTAAAAATCTCACTTCAGAACTGTGAATGTTTCTACGTATCCTTATTTCTTTTAATTATCAACTATAACAGTTACCTGAAGATTTACAAAACTTCTTTTTTGTAGGCATTTATATTTTTGATTTGTTCATTTAGTGTAATGAAAAGATAATGGGATTAGAGTTACCCAGTCTTGAATTCAAATCCTATTTCGTTCACATATAATCTCTGAGCTTTGAGCAAGTCACCTAAATTCTTTGAACCTCAGTTTCATGATCTATAAAATTCAGATGATATGTCATAGGTTTCTGTCACAGATGAAATGGTATTTGGAAAATGCCCAATATTGCTCTTGATACATTCTAGAGCCTCAAATATTCCTTTCTATTCCTCCCTTCGAGCTACTGTTGGATACTGGGTTTTATGAATAGGTTCCTTGTCATGATAATAGCAATTTCCTTGACTTATTACTTCTCTTAGGTATGTTTATGATGTTTAAATTCAATTATGCCAATAATAATATTACATATTATTTTAGCTCCAAGATGTAAGCAAATTGAAACCACTTCAAGATTTGACTTCTCTGACCCTGGCTGAGAACCCGGTTGTGACCCTTCCCCATTACCTTCAGTTCACCATGTTCCACCTCCGATCACTGGAAAGTTTGGAAGGGCGGCCAGTAACCACTCAGGACAGGCAAGAAGCTTTTGAGAGATTCAGTTTAGGTAAGGTGACATATTTTTTAAAAAACTAAATTCGGATGGGAGAGGAATTTATTTTCAGAAATGATCCAGGAAAGATACATTTATAATTAACTTTATAATGCTATTAAAATTTGCATAGAAAAATGGCACCATAGATCAATGAACTCAACAATTACTCATCAGGTATATACTGTGAACCAGGCACTGTATCTGGCATTGAAGATATGGTTAGCAAGATGTAAGGTACTGGCCTTCATGCAGCTTCTGTTTTAGTGGAGAAGATAGACAAAAAACAAGTAAACCCAGATAAAGTAACAGAGGTGAACCCCTTTTTTGGAAAGTGGTGTAAAGGAATGGCTCTCTGAGGAAATGACATGTAAGCTGAAGGCAAAGGCAGTAGAGGATGAGGGAGAGGGAAAAGCTTGTACTTTGCAGTTGAGAAGATGCTGGTGAGTTAAGAGACAGAGAGAAGATGAATCTGACAGGAGGACAGCTCAAGTTCAAGTTTAGAGAGGTAGGCAGGGGTGAGATGGCACAGGGCCTTGGCTTTGGGTTTATTCCAGATGCAGCAGAAAGTCACTGGCAACATTTAAGCCGGTGTTATATGGTAAGAAGATTATTTTTGATGCAGGATGGAGAATGACTTAAAGCAGGGAAAAACGGTGATAAAGGGGCATATTAGAAGGCTGTTGGCTTAGGAATGTTGGTGGTCTGTATTTAGATGATAGATGTGGAATGGACAGATCCACTTTGGAAGCTGAATCAGCAGCACTTTCTAATGGATTGGATAACCCTCAAGCTTCTGGCTTAAGTAAGTGGTTTGCTGGTAATATTGTTTTGAAAATGGGAGGACTTAGAACTCTGAGTTTGAATGTCTGTGAGGCAGCCAAGAAGAGAATCAGTAATGTGCATCTGGAATTCAAAGAGATCTGTCCCAGAGATGTAAATTTGGGAGTCATCAGCATAAAAATGATACTTAATTCCACCTGAATCAACTAGCTCACTCCGGCAGCAGTTGGGAAAAGCAAAAAGGGGAGCCAGTTAAGAAAACAGAAAGAGAGACCAGCAAGGTAGGAGAAAACTAGGAAGTAGTGGGTTGCAAAAGTCTGAAGATTTCAGAAGAGGAAGTGGTCAACTATGTCGAATGTCACGGAGACATTTAGACTAGGAACATAATGATGAGCTTGACAAGAGCAGTTAAGAAGTGGTTGGAGCAAATGCTAGATTATAGATTGAAGAATGAATGGGAGGAAGACATTTGGATAAAGATTTGAAATTTCCTCCCACAGTTTCTCTCCCCTAGTACCTCGCAAATCACTTCCACACCAGGAAACTGTCAGAAGCATCAAAGCTGGTAACCAAAGAAACAGAATATTCAAGAGCGAAGTGGACAGACAAATCATGGCTTAGTTTCTTTGGTCCTTGAGAGGACAAGGAGATGAGATCAGAGAAGAAGAATAAAGAGTGTTTCTTGATAAATGGTGTGGGACACTTTCTCCATCAGAAGGAAGAGAAGATGTGTGTAGGTGTTAGTTTTGTGGCTTTGGTGGTAAGACAATGAGGAGTTTCTACTGGTGGTGTCTGTCTTATCAATAAAGTATGAGATCATCAACTGAAAAAAGAAAATAGAAGGAGTATGGGAGTTTTGAAGGGAAGAAGAAGGTGTGAAATAGCCTAACACAATAGTTATGTAATAGTTACAGGCTATGAACCTGTATGTTCAACCATTTGAAATTGGTGTTAGTCCTTCTTTATTGATAAAAACAGCAGTTTCATTTTTGTTTGATCCAACACTTGAGAAATGTGGTAAACATTTATTAGTTTGGGATCCCCCTAACTCAACATTTGTTGCCCAGAAGGTGATGTTTTGGAATCATTAAAAATCATAAATGATGCAAAGGGAAGTCATGTTGGGGGAAATGTTTAAAGTACTTATGATTCATTCGCAACTTTCAGTGTTAATTAGGAGCTTTTAGTGATGCTGAACTCTTGGGATCCAGTGGTAACACAGATAGATGCAGGTTCTGCTTTCATAAAACTTCAGTGGGGAAGGCAGACACCAACTCCCCCTGTGACGAGGGCCACAGCAGAGGTGCAGGGTGGCATCATAGCATTCCTGAGAAGCATCTTGTCTGGGGAGGGTAGAGTCAGGCCTGGCTTCTCATAGTGTTTTATTTTAAAAAACCAAACCTGGAGGATGCAAAATAGGCCAGTAGGAGATAGAGGAAGACAGTTCCAGGCAGAAGGTGTGAATAAAAGCCTGCAGATGAGAACACGCATCGGAAAACTGAAGAAGTGGAATCATTTCAGAAATGTGTGCTTGAAAACGGGACTGGAGAGGGGATTTGGGACCAAATCATGAAAAGCCTTATCTGTTCTTGATGTAAACCTTTTGGATCCTATCCTAAGCATCATAGGAAGCCTTAGAAGGATTCTTAAGGTGTCTTCCCTGGTAGCTCAGCTGTTAAAGAACCCGCCTGCCATGCAGGATAATAAGGCATTTTATTATGTAAGCGTGCTTGCAGCATCTTTTAAAGTGTAATCACTAAGGCCAAATAAAATTTTGCGTTTTTTTTTCCTAAGAGTCCTGGAAAAAGCCGCCTCATTTATCAACACAACAATTGAATTAAATGCTTGGAATTAAAATGTTATCTTTTAAAATCGTTATCCAGATGATTATGCCTTCCTTCCTCTTGGTATAAATCACTTTCTAGCTCAAAATAGTCTTTTTTTTTTCCTAAACCATAGTGAATAATTTAAAAAGTAGAATTGTATTTTTACTATTCTAAGACTTCTTTTGCTGTTATTTAAGAAATAGTCCTGCCTTTTTTCAAATAGAAAATATAATGATTCATAAACTATTCAATTTGTACTGATAGAGGAGATAGAAAGACTGGAAAGAGACCTGGAGAAGAAGATGATGGAAACTGAAGAGCTTAAAAGCAAACAAGCACAGTTCCTTGAGGAAATTAAAAATCAAGATAAATTGAACAAATCATTAAAAGAGGAGGCTATGCTACAAAAACAGAGCTGTGAGGAGCTCGAGAGTAACCTTAACACGAAAAATGAACTTGTAAGTCCGTATTTTACATTGCCTTAACTGTATTCTCTTGAAATAGAAAATTCTGTTCTTAGGTCTGAAAACACAACTTCCTGACCATAAGATGGGGAAGATGTGGTTTAACAGAAATAATGTGCTGCAGTTTTAACATGTTGTAGTTGACTACCCACTGTGTGGTATGGCTGCCCAAAAGGTACACACTGTCTTGGACTGTGACCGAAGCCTTCAGATAGTCAAGGGCTGTTTCATGGAAGAGGGACTGGAGTTACTGATGAAGCGCCCAAGAGATAAAATTAAATGGCAAATAGTATTGTAGGGAAGCAGTTTTTCATTTAGTAATGAAGAGGAAATCTAATAGCTGTCTTGAGATACAATGTGATAACTCTGGATTGCGTTTGCTATCACTGAAACAGGCATGTGCTCAGAGTTTAGGAAAAAGATGAAAAAAAAAACTAGGGAGATGGACTAAATCACCTTAAAAGACTTTTTCAACCTAGAGAATCTGATCCTGTAAAATGATTAGGCTACTTTCCTTGAAGGAAAAAAATAGCTGTTGGTGCTCTTCTTTTTTTTTTTTCATTTGACAATTCTTTCTCGGATCTAAGCATAACTTTAGAGAACTGTATTTCTCATATAATTAATAGAATCCTTTATACAGTTAATTTTTTTTTTTGCGTCCCTCCTTCAAAATTGGCATTCTGGCTTAATTACTTGATATGTTGACAAGAATTCTGCCTAAACACTTACATTTTTAAACAAGGGGGAAAAAGTTCCCTTCTCTGTGTGGAGAGAGAAATCCTTGCTTGAAATCTCAATACCTCTTTGTTGAGCACTTCTTTCTCAGCGGGGGACACGGTGAAGATCAGGACAGCTTTCCTAGCTCTGTTAGCCAGATAGTCATAACATTTGTGGCTTTCTTCATATGCCTTTTATTTGAAGGTAGTTTTCAAATATGCCTACTGTATTCTGAAGGCATATTATATATGATATTAATAATTCAATGATATCAATGGTCTTATAATATACATACATCTGTTGCACTCCTTTCCATAATAGAATAGATTGATGAGTAATTAAATCATTGAAGGCATATTACGGTCAGTTTTATTTTAGCAGTAAACTCTTTGTGCCATCACTTAATGTTTGTATATAAAATACAAAACACAGTACTTAAAGGAAAAACAGTACTTACTGTGGTAAGTTCTTGGTATCACATTACATTTGTGAACATTTAATAAGTTTTCCTGAGTTACTAATCTTTTTTGGTAATATAAAATTGACTTTTATTACTAAGATAAAGGAAGATTATAATTTCCATATGCTGAGATTTTCCATGCATGTTAGTCAACCTGTTGAAAACCTTGGCAAAGTATTTATTTATTTATTTTTAATTGAAGGATAATTGCTTTACGCATTCTGTTGGTTTCTGCCAAGCATCAGCATGGATCGGCCAGGGGTTACCCATGTCCCCTCCCATTTGTAGTCTGTATTTGTGTGCTACCCCAGTGTTAGGGGTTATTACAGTTACCTCGTTCTCTCTTTTGTTTGTTTATAATGTTGACATGTTTGTGCTATAAATAAATGTTCTGTAAATCATCAACAGTTTTTGCTGTTTCTTTTCTGTAACTATTTTTGATGAGAAGGCAGACTGTGCTGTTCTTTAAGTCTTTATGTTATTTTTATCATTAGCTATTTAAAACACATACATACAAAGTTAATATGGTTTATTATAACAGATTCAGACAACACAAATGTATACAGTGGAAAATGAAGATTTCATTCTTCCCTTATCCCATTCTTTGGAGGTTAATATGTATCCATTTTGTTTTCTATGCTTATGCAATATATATTAATTACACATGTAATTGAATACATATACACATATATATACCTTTGAATGTTTTCTGATTTAAAAAGGATCTTACTGTATATTTTTTAAAATTCTGCCTCTTATTTTTTATAAAACAGTATGTCATCAGACAGCTCTCCAGGTTAAAAACTACATACACATGTACATGTGTGCACACATATATACACATACACAGAAGTTCTGTTTCTTTTCAAAGTCTGTATTGTGTTCTGTTGTATGGATTTTCTGTAATTTATTCAATCTACTAAATATTTAGGTTGCTGCCACTTTTTTGTTATTAGGAACAGAACTGTAGAGAAAATCTTTTTTTAAAAAAAATCTTTATGCCTTTTACATTCATACTAGTAATTCCTTAGCATAAACACTGTAAGTTTAAAATTTTTTAATTTTGATAAATATTAATGCACCCCTCAAAAAGCTTATAATTGCTTCACACTTCTATAGGAATGGGTGAAGGAACCCAATCCTTCAGTTGATATTATTTTGAACTTGTAAATAGGGTAGAAAAAAATAGAATCTCACTGCTTTAATTTCACAATTTTTTTAGTTATTAAGGTACTGCATATATGTTTATTAGCTATTTTGTATTTCTTCTTTAAATTCATCTTGTTTTACTTGTTATTTTATGATTCCGAAGAACTGTTCTATGTTTTAAAAAAAGAATTCTGTGTCTTATTTTAAGAACCTACATTTGAAAGACATTTTCCATTATCTTATGCAGAATGTCTGGTGGTAATATCGTCTATAGTTGTGAAATATTCTAGTTTCATACAGTAATTCCTCATGTTGTATGCAAATTAACTGTAAATGAAACATCATAACATTGAAGGAAAACTTTTGGTGGTCATTTAACCTGTAATGGTCCTTCTCTCCTGCCACCTACAAATAATTAATATTAATATTTCTCATTGTCTTTTTCAAGTTATTTAAGTTATTTAACTCTTGTTCTTGTTTCCTCAGTTTTAAAATGAGGACTATTTACCTGCCCTGTGACTAAGGGAGGTTTTGAATCTGAAAATGATTTAAAATGAGCTAAATTAAGTAATAATGGTAGTAAATTTGAAACTCATAGGTAGGATGATGATAAAATGCGTCCATATAAAGATAACGCAGGTGTTGATAAACATATCTTCCTAAGGTAAGTTGTCAGTAAAGAGCAGCTTATGTTGTCACAGCCTCGTTCTCTAGAGCCTCCAGCTGATGGTGTCTGTTTGCTTCTTTCTCCTTTCAGCCCTTGTCTTGGTTTCTTGCAGACCCTTGTCTGCCGATTCTTTATTCTTCCTTAAAGGTAGTTTGTTCAGGGCTGAATTGTACACTGTTTTTCATGGTTTGCATGATAACTTGTGTTAATATACTTACATACATTTTAAGTTTTGAAACTGGCTTGCCTTTTGAGAAATGGGCTTGTGTGTGTACGTATTTTTTTTTTTTTAATGAATGTGTACATAGGAAAGTGAGTATGAATGTGGGGAAAAGAATTTGTATTATTTTTCCTACCAGTAAATATGTTAACTTCAGTCAACTCTTGATTATCCACAACTAATACTGTGACTAGCCTACTTTCCAGGGCCTTAGACTCCCAGTTTGTTCTCATTTATGCATTTCTTCAATGGACATTTATTGAGTGCTTACTGTATGCTAAGCCTACTGCTATAAAAGACACAAAGCACAGAGTATTTATTGGTAAAGTTGACCCTTGAACAACATGGGGTTGACCCATGTATAACTTTTAGTTGACCCTCAGTACCCTTAGTCTCTCGGCATCCGCGGATCCAACCAACCACTAACTGTCTAGTGCTGCAGTAAATGCTGTTGGAAGATACATGTGAGTGGATCTGCTCAGTGAGACCCACAGCGTTCAAAGGTCAGACTGTATTTGCCTGCAGAGGCCAAGTCATGTATCCTCCATGGTTCAGTCACATTTGTTTTTCCCCACTGCCACCGAAGAAGGAAATGGCAACCCACTCCAGTATTCTTGCCTGGAAAATCCCATGGACAGAGGAGCCTAGCGGGCTACAGTTGATGAGGTTGCAAAGAGTCGGAAAGGACTGGGCAGCTGAGCACACACTGCCGCTGATCTTTGAGGAGAAGAGCCAAGAGTCGTTGACACTGTTGGTTGTGAGTTGCCTTCTTGAGACTCAGGGACTTGTGAGCATTAGTGAAAGCATCTGTGTGGGTAATGTGCTTGACACCCCGCAGCAGGACATGGAAGGCAGTGTAGTATAACAGAGTGTTAGATTGGAAATCAGGAATCGTGGAACTGAGCTCTGCCTCTTCCTCTACCAGCTGTGCAACTGGGCAACTTATTTAACCTCTCTGTATCTGTCATCTCATAGGGTGATTGTGAAGGTTTAGTGAGATAGCACACGCCAAATGCTTAGCACAGTGTCTCGCATACCATGAGTTCTCAGTCAGGATTACCTGTTACCCATGTTAGCTTTGCTTCCCCTCGGATGGATAGTCAGGAGGTGACTGAAAGCTAAATCATGCACGACTTCGATTTCGTGGGCCTTATAAAATGTTCATGTTTGTTTATGTTTTATTCTCTTCAGCTTGCATTTTTGTATTAAAGAAGTTTTTCTGCATGCATATTTTTTGTCTAGTATCTACTGTTGGATGCTGGGGGCAGTGAAAAAGCAGAAATCACTTAGTGGACCTTTGAAATGGATCAAGAATTGGTTTAGTAGAAAGGGAGCTGGTACTGGTAGTTAATAAAATATTTAATTTCTACCACTAATTATTTAACTTCCGACAAGTCAGTTAACCAATCTGGGATTCAGTTTCTTTTTTTAATTTATTTATCTTAAATGAAACAAATATGAATATTTTTAATGATAAAAGGTACAATTCACAAAGAAGATATCATAAACCATTGGACACCTTAACAACAAAGAAACAGAGATATATAAAGCAAAAGTCAGAAGAAATATAAGGGAAAGGAAAAAATACATAATCATATTGATACATTTCTCTGAAAATATTTTATCAAGTGCAGAAAAAATAAAAATAGTAGCATCTTGATTGATGTCATTAATAATTTAAATAGAATAGATTTATATTTAATCTATATTAATCATATCCTACACAAATATATTTAAAATTTTGTATCTCATGCATTGTTATTAGATGTCCATAGGACATTTAGAAAAACTGGCAAAAAGGTAAACATTACCAAATTTCAAAAAGTAGAATTCTTTTTTGTGTGTGTGATTCAGTCATACATATACATACGTGTTATTTTTTAATTTATTTTCCATTATAGGTCATTACAAGATTGACTCTAGTTCCCTCTGCTGTATAGTAAACCTTTGTTGCTTGTTGCATATTGTTTTAAATTAGAAATCTAGCATTCTATTCATACTGTCAAACATGTGGAATCAAAATGTCATAAATTTTTTAGTTAGGCAAGAATTCATAAGTTTTCTAAAATATACATATTATTCATATATTTATATATGTGTGTGTACAAAAGCTTTTCTACTATGCTTGATAAAGTCGTGAGAACACCAAAAAAAGATGGAGAAATTGAAAAACATAAACTGAATGAAATGGGAGCACTGAATATGAAATAGAAAAAGTGAAACAAACTAGATAAAAGTAAAAGATCCTCATATAGTCCAGTTGTTTTTAAACATGGCTGCTCATTAGAAACAAATCTGGAGCTCTGGCCAAAAAAAAAAAAAAGCAATACTTGGGCATTGGTAGTTTATTTATAAATTCAGAAGATTAGATTAAATGATTTGTTTTCTTTTAGCTCCTAAAATTTCTAAGAATAACTAAAAAGTTGTAATATAGTAGGATTTCTTTATTAAAAATTTAATAATATCACATATTTGGATCTGATTGAGCTTATTTACATCCCTTATCCTCTATTACAAAAATAATGTTCTGAACACTTAAAACCGAGATGTTGTTAGCCAAAATATGACAGCAAGAGCAGTACAACAGTTAAAACCAATTTCCTATTTTCATCCTTCTCACTCCTTCTAATTTCTTTGTAATTAATGTCTAATATCATGCCTATCCATGAAGCTATCGTAAGTAAATTAAGTAAATTAGTACCAATTATTGGAAAAATCAGGAGCAGATACTTAGTAGTCTAGTTACTTAAAAATAATTGATAAGAGTTATTTTCACATTTGGATAAAGCAAATTTAAATGATTTTGTTAAAAAACTTTTCATTATATCCTAAAATAACATAACAAACTTCAAAGGTCTCTTACGTGATCTCTTATGAAATGATAATTTTGTATTTCATTTTTTATAATACTTTAGAATTAAGATAAAATGCTCTTAATGTTCTATCTGCTGTGGGATTTTTTAAAAATCTAATAATCAGTTATGATTAGAACTTGCCACACCAGTCTAGCTTTATACTAACTTATTGAATCTGTGTGTTGTTTCTTATCAAATTGGGCCAACAGCTAAGACAGAAGACCATGGAACTAATGCGAGCATGTCAGAAACAGTATGAACTGGAACAAGAGTTGGCATTTTATAAAATCGATGCTAAATTTGAGCCACTAAATTATTACCCCTCAGAGGTGAGTTATTTTAATTTTGTAGTAATCCAAATTAAAGTCAGGATAGAAGGGGGCAGGGGAGGGCAAAGTAGTGGTCATGTTTAAAAAAATTTTACTGTTAATCACATTCTTGTTATGAGGATATCAGCAGAGTAAATGTATTTTGGTTCAATCTGTGCATGATCTAGCTCAGTGAGGTAGAGCAGTGTCCATAAGAGTTTAAAAGCCCCCAAAGGATATTTGCCCACATCCATATTTGTAACCCAGAGCAACCTTCTAATCCTCAGTTATCTCACTCCAAAGTGTAGTTTGATCAGCTTCCTTAAATCCAAACTTCCAGGAAAACTGCACTGCCTGCTTCAGTGACCATGGCATAGTCATCTCCCTGTATTGTTTGTTCAGGAGTCACTGGGTTCACTATTCATCAATCATTATTTATACAAATACCATAAATGTCACTGTAATGGAAAGCTATTTAACTTCCAATCAATATCATATATCATTTAGTAAAAATTCAGTAATTAAAATTTATTAGACTGAGATTTTACTTATATGCCAGACAAGAAACCAAAATACAGCACCTAGACTTCTGATTTGAGAGATTCAGCAGAACTTAAAAAAGCACATATCTGTAGGTACTTCCATAATAAATCAATCCAGCTCACTCTTCAGGGATAGGAAGAGGAATCCTTTTGAGACCATTTTTTTGTTCTAGTTCCTTTTTAGTAGTAAGAATAAGGTACAAGAATTTTATATATAATTTTATATTTTTTTTAACTAATATATATGTAACATTAGTATTTAGGCAATTCTGTGCTATGTTCTTCACTAAAAAAATGAAAAATATCACTTGACTGCATAGCAGTTACTTATTAAAGCATAAGTTCTGTTTATTTTGTTTTTAGTATGTTGATGTTGATAAAGCCCCAGATGAAAGCCCTTACATTGGCAAGTCCAGATACAAGAGAAATATGTTCACCACAGAGAGTTACATTGCGGATAATGCTCAGCTGGTCGAGATCAAGAGGATGGAGCCAGAGGAAGGGGAGCAACTTAGAAATGAGCATGTGAACGTGAAAGCCCATATGCCACTGGACACACAGCTGGAAGACAAAGAGAACAAAATAAGTACAGGTTAAAACAAGTTACTTTGAATTCTTTAAATATGTAAGAAGATTGAATATATATTCTGATTTTTTAAATTCTTCTAGTTAAACATACTGAAGGTATTTATTATGATGTTGTTTACATGAGAAGTTTAAAACAAAAGTAGTGATTCATTGAGCAGGTTATTTTTTAATCATTCCTGTTATGAGAAAGAATTTTAATCTGACCATAATTCGGCAACATATCCAGGGACTTCAAGAATGCTTAAATCTGGTTGTCCTGACAACAGGTTCTTCTCAACATTGGACCTGCACATTCAAAGGCACAATTAGTAATAACTGAAGCAAGTACAGTTATTGATTCCTATACATGTTGCTAAAACCCGAAGCAGTGCTTTGGGTAAGCTGGATTAGTGTATTCTCCTTAGGCTTGGGTCTAAGGCTAACCTCTGACTCTTCCTGACCTGTCCCACACTCCACCTCCTCAGTTGCCTCCCAAATCATGTAATTCAGGGAATCTTACCACTTCCAGGCAAGTCATAAAGAGAAAGAAATCAACCCAAGGGGACATTTAGAGACCTTCCAAATGGCAAACATTGAATGCACTTACCCACTTAGCTGTATGCATATGAAGGAATTAGAAAGGAGCCTTGAGTTCATGCATCTATCTCACTGGTAATCATGACCCATTGTGGGGATCTCAGTCAGTGAGATTAGTGGCCCATCTTCCCTTGGTTGGCAACTAAATGGAAAAACTCAGAAGGCCAATAGAGGTTGACCTGGAGACAGGAAAAAAGAGGCTGGTTGTCCATGTCTGCATACACTATATTCAAGGCTCTGGAAGGGAAAAGCAAAACTAAATCAGATATATGTACTGACTAGCTTCAAGGGGCTCATAGTTTTATAGGAGGTGGGGAAGGAGGAAGGGAGAGAGAATTAGAAATTTGAGGTAGAAAATCATTGATTTGTAAATGCATATTTTCAAGTAAAATCCTTAGTCTCTCAAAAGTTCCTTAATTTTGAGACAATAAAGTAAAGCCCCTTTTATGTTAAGAATTTTACAAGTAAATGGATCAATTATAGCTCTATGTCATATCATGAAACTATTCTATAGATTAATAGGAAAACCATCATAAGCAATTACTTTTTCTATTCATGTGATGTATAATTACAGAATTTATTTGGGGGGAGAGGAAGTTATTGCTAAGAAAAAGATAGAAATTTGAGAATTAAAGATTTTTCTTGTGTGTGTCTGCGTGCATGGTTTTTAAATTTGTAGCACAAGCTCGACTATCAGAACTGCATGATGAAATAGAAAGGGCAGAACAACAAATTTTAAGAGCCACTGAAGAATTTAAACAACTGGAAGAAGCTGTACAACTTAAAAAAGTAGGTAAAAGTAAAGCTGTATTGCTGAGAGGAAATGCCAAGAATGAAATGTACTTCCCTCTTCATAACTGTGTAAAGACTGTCTTCAAACAGTCTTTAAATCAGTGCTGCCTAAATTAATTGTGGAATAACAAATTTCAGGGTCAGACATGGTTCTAGCATTTTCCAATTTCATTTCCTACCATTCAGGATGACATCCTGTTAGCATTTTATAGAGTGTACAGGTATACCTTACTTTTATGTAAAAAAGATACATTCCATCTACTTTATTATGAAAGTGTCTAATTTATCAAGGGAAACTGCTTCCTAATATCTTTCTTAATTTAATTAAACAGTCCCCACCATTAAGATCCTGGGACCTAGATTAAGAGCCAGAAGACATCTCTATAATAACATTATTAAACACAGGCAGCAAAAATATAAGTGATATAAAATGCAGTATATAAAAAGATGATTGCCGGGAGAAATATCAATAACCTCAGATATGCAGATGATACCACCCTTATGGCAGAAAGCGAAGAAGAACTAAAGAGCCTTTTGATGAAAGTGAAAGAGGAGAGTGAAAAAGTTGGCTTAAAGCTCAACATTCAGAAAACTAAGATCATGGCATCTGGTCTCATCACTTCATGGGAAATAGATGGGGAAACAGTGGAAACAGTGTCAGACTTTATGTTTTTGGGCTCCAAAATCACTGCAGATGGTGATTGCAGCCATGAAATTACAAGACGCTTACTCCTTGGAAGGAAGGTTATGACCAACCTAGAGAGCATATTTAAAAGCAGAGACATTACTCTGCCAACAAAGGTCCGTCTAGTCAAGGCTGTGGTTTTTCCAGTGGTCACGTATGGATGTGAGAGTTGGACGGTGAAGAAAGCTGAGTGCTGCAGAATTGATGCTTTTGAACTGTGGTGTTGGAGAAGACTCTTGAGAGTCCCTTGGACTGCAAGAAGATCCAACCAATCCATCCTAAAGGAGATCAGTCCTGGGTGTTCATTGGAAGGACTGATGTTGAAGCTGAAACTCCAATACTTTGGCCACCTCATGTGAAGAGTTGACTCATTGGGAAAGACCCTAATGCTGGGTAGGATTGGGGGCAGGAGGAGAAGGGGACGACAGAAGATGAGATGGTTGGATGGCATCACCGACTCGATGGACATGAGTTTGGGTTAACTCCGGGAGATGGTCATGGAGAGGGAGGCCTGGTGTGCTGCGATTCATGGGGTCCCAAAGAGTCGGACATGACTGAGCGACTGAACTGAACTGAACTGATGTCATGAGGAAGTAAACAGCTCAAAACCTGTGACATAGTTGAATAGGAAGAAAGTTCAAAAAAGGAATTATTTTGACATTTTAGTTTTTAAGTATGTAAAAGGTTTTAATTATTTGCAGCTTCTAAATATCAGTATTTCAAAATTATGATGGTAACTGTATTCACACCATTGTAAGTAGAAAAGAACATGAAGTCCAAGTTATATATTATTTTAAAAAGATACCCTGTTGTTCCTTTCAGATTGTTTAGTAACCAGAAATTGATTCGAGTTTGTGTGGCAGTTGCTGCCTCGGCTGGGCCCTGAGTAATGAACAGCTGTGTTCCTCCCTCAGGGACAGGAAGTAGGCAATAGATAGTAAAAATAAGTTTAGAAGAAATGTATAAACAGCATAGGTTGTAGGGAGGGAAATAACAAAAATTAGGAGAAACAGTAAAAAGGATGTAGGTTGTGGCAGCCCACAGAGGCCTCACTGAGGAGGCGACACTTAGGCTGAGAAAGGGTGACGGAGCCAGTGAGGTCTTCCCGGCAGAGGTGGCAGTGTGTGGGAAAGGCTTCAGACTGAAGAGTCCTCTGCAGAGTGATGAAGGGTGTAGTGGGAGATGAGCTTAAAGCTCAGGCCAGGCATCATAGACCATTTTAAGGGGGTTGAATTTTATCCTGAATGTGATAGGAAACCTTTGAAGGACTTTAGGTGGTGGAGTGGCTGATCTTATTTGTATTTTTATAAGGTCACTCTCCTACTGGATGAGAGTGAAGTGGGTTGAGAGAGATGGAAAGAATGCAGATGTGTACACTGGTTTGGAGGCTGCTGTCTAGTACAGGCAAGATACAATAATGGCTTGGACTACAAAGGTGAAGGTAGTCATGGAGAGAAAGGAGACAGGTGAAAACCTGGCCGGGAAATGACAGGAGTTCAAGAAGGACTGAAAACGGGGGATGAGGTGGGCAGAGCATCAAGAATAGTTTATAAGAATGTAATTTATAAGAACAAATAAGAATGTTTTAAAACAGTATTGGCCAAAGCTCTATATAGATAAATTGATAGAAGTAAACAATGTACAAAATATTTAAGTAAATAGATCCTTATAAAATGTACTCAGGAAAAAAATAGCTATTTTAAGTGAGTTATTTAAATATTTTAAAAATATTTATATTTTTAAATATAATAAAGCCTTATAATAAAGTTTTCATTACACTGTCAGTTTGATATTCTAATACAAGGGTAAGTGCTGTATAAAGTCAACTACCATTAAGGCTATGGTTATTATTATTAATAATTTATGTTATTTGTACTAGAATGACAAATTTCATTACTACCTGCAATTATTTTTTCATACGCTCTTATAAAATAAACATTTTTACATATAATAAGGGTAAAAGTATATGAATGGACTGCCTAGATAACTCTTACATTTTACTTTTACTAAAACATCTGATGGAGCGTGCAATTGTACTCCTTAGAATTGTACCAGTTGTTTTCTATAAATGTGAAAATCAGTGTTTCTGGCCTTTGCTAATTGTGGATTGGGGTGTGGGGGGATTAGATTTCAGAAGCAGAGAAAGACTTGCTTTTCAAGCAGCTGAGTGGCAGGATACAGCTTCTAAATAAATTACGCCAGGAAGCTCTTGATCTAGAAATGCAGATGGACAAGCAAAGAGGAGAAATTGCCGAAAAGCAGGAGGACATCAAGGACCTCCAAAGAGTTATTGATAGTCTGGATTCCAAAGACCCAAAACATGTAAGTAAATGAAAAGAGCTTTGGCTTGTTCTGTGGGAGTGAGAATATCATGTTTTCTGTTAATAGATATTATGTCTCATCATTTTTAGCCTCAGAGCCCTTTCTGAAAATCCTAGTTTGATGCACAAATGTGAGTGACATGTTTATGTGTGTGTGTATATATATAATATGTGTGTATATACATATTGTTTGTTGTTTTTATTTAGTCACTAAGTCATATCCGACTCTTGCGCGACCCAGCTGTAATCTGCCAGGCTCCTCTGTCCATGGGATTTCCCAGGCAAGAATACTGGAATGGGTTGCCATTTTCTTCTCCAGGGAACCTTCCCACTGCAGAGATTGACCCTGATCTCCTGCACTGCAGGTGGATATTTTACCACTGAGCCACTGGGATGCCCACATGAAAAATTAGAGATTTTAAATAATATATAATATGGCCTATAATAGCTTCCCTTATCACATTTATTTGTTCAGCAGTCAACCACCCCATGTAAGGCGCCTAAGGACAGGAACTGTATCCTCAGGGGCCAGTACTATGTTTAGAATGATTGCATTAAGGAAGATAGGTAAGAACAGGCCTATAGCTACTACCCAAAGCTCCTTTTCTCCCTGTTTGAGTTCTGTGATCTATGAGTGTAATTAGACCCTAGATTGTCTATTTGCTTTCAACAAACAACTGTGATAGTCTTGGCATACAGGGAGTCTAATACACACTGGATATCTGTAAAGTATCACATATAGAAAGAGGTTAATGAAAAGTAGGAAAGGCATGCAAGTTTTGAACGTAGTCAAAACCAATGTGTTAGTGGAGATGAAGCATGCAGGCCAGATTTTAAGACTCCTGAAGTTTAGTTCTAGGGTTGTAGCTTTAGTCTGAATACCAGAGGATGTCTCTTTTTAATTCATTTACCCAGAAGGAGCACCTTTTTCTAGTTTGCACAAAGTTGCCTTATTGGCTAGTGTTTGGCACCCCATTTTATGCTGCAAAATGTGAACATTTTAGCAAGAGGGAAAGAATCAAGCATGGTATTTTGCTTATTTTTCTGCAGATATAGACTAACTTTTATTATCTAATCAGATGAAGTATCTTTCTGAATTGCAAATAGAATTTAAAAGTAAAAGCTTGAGAGATTAGAAAGCAGTAAATGAGACATGATGAGAAACAAATATATTAAGTGACAATGATGTGTCTTGCATTGCACTTGGTTTTAGGCATATATACGGTGAGTAACTTTATTTTATTACAGCATCCAAATGAGACTGGTGACTTTTTAACTTGCATAAGATTTTATTTTAAGTGGGGGGTGGGGGCTTCCCTAGTTGCTCAGTGGTAAAAAAAAATCTGCCTGCTAATGCAGGCTATCTGGGTTCCATCCCTGAGTGGGGAAGATCCCCTAGAGAAGGAAATGGCAACCCACTCCAGTATTCTTGCCTGGAAAATTCCGTGGACAGAGGAGTCTGGCGGGCTATAGTCCATGGGATCACAAAAGAATCAGACTCAACTTAGTGACTGAACAGCAACAAATAAGATAAAAATATGATTTATAAAGAGTAAATGATTTCCCAAGTCTCCCTTTTAGGAAGAGGCAGAGCCCATTCTTATGCTGCTACAATGACTTTCTCCTCACAAAGGAGTTACAAATCTAAAGAGATTAATTACTTTTAAAATTAGCTCAGTGCCAAGCCTAGTCAAGTTTTCAACAAACGTAAGCATTTAACTAGTTTTCAAAAGCAAAAGATACTATGTAAAAATCAAATCCCCTTTTAGTTAGAGAAAACGGTTCACAGCTAGAAGCAGAAATATCAGAGGAACAAACGTATTAAGGGGAGATTTGTATCCCTGTTCACTATCTAGCTATGCCCTGTGGAAGCAAAAGGTAACTGTACCCCTAGAGGGAATCAGCCTGTAGTAATCTGTTGCAGAGGTTTTCGTGATTGGCCTGGGGGAGCTTCCTGTGTTGTGATTTAAAGCGTAGGGGGCGGGGCTTGCTTGCAGAGGCTGCTTGCGATTGGACGGGCTGGGGTGCCGCTCAGTCTCCGCGAGGAATGTGGTTTGAAGTGCTGGGAGGTTAGAGGCTCGGAGGCGCTTACAAAAATGTGGCTGTCAGAGAGGGAAGTGCACATGAATTTCAAGGCAACATTAGAAAGCGTTGCGCCCACAGCTCCTCTGTTCTCAACGGCTCAGTTTTAACAGGACACATTCTAAGTTAAGGTATGATCATTTTCTCTCTTTCTGTACAAAGGACTTAGAATGGAGGAGGAGTCAGAGGTGTAAGTTCCTGTTTTTACAGTACCTCTATTGTGAGCTCCACGGCAGTGAAAATTGCTGAATATACTTTTGCTCCCATGTGTTTAATGCAGATCATTGATGTATTGAACTAATTTTTTGTCCTGAATGTAGAGATTTCAGTAGAAGTTTTAATGGTGAATTTTTAAGATTTATTGATACAGATACGAGGCAGAAGATTTTAAAAATTCACTCTGAGCCACAAAAATCCAAAATTTACTTAGAATTTAAGCTTTTATCTTTAGTTACCTTTTGAGAAAGACTTCAGGTGGGTATTTTGGGGAGAGTAGGAGGAGTTTTGAAAATCCTGTTGAGTCAAGCTGGCTCTCATCTGTTCTTCAGAATTGAAGAGACTTTCTTTCTTGTCTTTGGAGGCAACAGATATGTAAAATTGAAGAATGTTCTTTTATAATCAAATTATAGTCTTAGACTTGAGAAGCATGGAGTTTGTTACTCAGATGGATATAGTTCTTTCTCCTGATAACTTTCTCTTGATTTATTTTTGTTCTGTTCCTCTGATCCTGTGGGGGCAAACTAGAGCTATGAGAGTGTGAGTGGGAGGAGACAGGTTCTCTGGGGAATTATTCTGTCTCCATATGAACAGTTGCCTAAGGAGACCTGGGCAAGTCATTTGGTGGATCTGAGAGTCAGTTCCCAAGTGTGGAAGAAAGAGTTAGACTAGATCATTGGTTCTCAGTTTTTTATCCCAGCACACCTGAGAAATACAATCCAATCCTTTCAGTTAACAGTAGCTCACTAAAGCAATGACTATCAAGGTATATGTGGGTGTGTGAAAGCTCTTTTTCTACCAGGAATATATGTAGCAGTTGGAGGAGAAGGGAGTGCCTCCATAGGGCCCTCCATCTTGAGGATCACTGGCCTAAATGGTTTTTGAGGTCTCTTTCAACTCCCAGTTCATAGAACTTAAAAGCAAAATGTTTCTTTGTATAAAGAATTGAAAATAAAATTGAATTCTAAGGAAGTATTTATTTCATGTCTCTATTTCCCCCAAAATATTATAAAAACATTACTTTGCCGACAAAGGTCCGTCTAGTTAAAGCTATGGTTTTTCCTGTAGTCACTGTGGGTGTGAGAGTTGGACCATAAAGAAAGCTGAGCGCCAAAGAATTGATGCTTTTGAACTGTGAAGTTGGAGAAGACTCTTGAGAGTCCCTTGGACTGCAAGGAGATCCAGCCAGTCAATCCTAAAGGGAATCAGTCCTGGAATATTCATTGGAAGGACTGATGCTGAAGCTGAAGCCCAATACTTTGGCCACCTGATGCGAAGAGCTGATTCATTAGAGAAGACCTTGGTGCTGGGAAAGATTAAAGACAGAAGGAGAAGGGGATGACAGAGAACAAGATGGTTGGGTGGCATCACTGACTTGATGGACATGAGTTTGAGCAAGCTCCAGGGGTTGGTGATGGACAGGGAGGCCTGGCGTGCTGCAGTCCATGGGGTCACAAAGAAAACTGCTCATGTGAAAACAACACAGTGTCTGACACAAAACAGATGCAAACTGTTACATTTTCTTTTCCATTCTTCCTTAGGAATGTTATTAAGGATTATTATTTTTATAAACGTTGAAAGAATTTGGATATTTGTTTTTCAATTTAGTGCCATATGAAGGCTCAGAAAAGAGGTAAAGAACAACAACTTGACATTATGAACAAGCAGTACAAACAACTTGAAAGCCGTTTGGACGAGATACTTTCTAGAATTGCTACGGAAACTGAAGAGATTAAGGACCTTGAACAACAGCTTACTGAAGGTGAGAATTCTAAGTATGATTTGAGGTATATTGGTTTCAGTGTTAGTAAAAGACAATGACAGGCATTAATCCAAATATTAGCTGAATATGCTTCAGCTGTTAGTGCTAGTATTTGATAGGGAAATATTTACAGAGTTCTCAAAAATGTTTAATAAAGTTAAAAATTTTTGTTTTGGTTTTCCTGGGTTGATGTCCTACTGAGTCAGGTCACTATGGCAAGAAGTCCGTACATGATCATGATAAACACTGGCAGGTGATTGTCTTCTTCTAAGACATAAAATCCTTGTCACTTATAACTGCTATCAGGCACTCAGTGTCTGGCTATAAGGAGAGTGCATAAAGAATTTTAGAATCTCTTTTTGCAATGCAAATTTAAATTGTGACATTGCCAAAATAGTGGAAGAGGACGATACTAGCCTGCAGTGGTAAGAACCTTGGCTTGGTGTGGAAAGGTCCCAGTCCTTGTTTTGCCATGATCTGCTGTGTGACCTGGGACAAGTTATTTTTGTCGTGATCATTGGTTTTGGAGAGGGTTAAATGAGATGGTGTTCATAAAGTGCCTGGACATAGTAGGTACCCAATATGTGATTGGTTGTTGTTTTTTTTTAAGTCTTCAGGTTATAGGTTAATGCTGCCAGCTTGGATTTGACTTGGTTTTGTTTCGTGTGTCCAGTAGTAAGATCTCAGTTTTGTTGCACATTCTTCATTATTTTATTTGGAAATTACTACTTTAAACTTTTTACAGCATGAATTAAGCATTTCATAAGCAATGCCAGTGATTATACTATTTTTATTGTATACATGCTTGATACTCCTTGTACCATGGATAATAGGGGGGCAGCTATTATTGTATCTTAAATATGAAAAATAAGATAGTAGGAAAAAATTGGAAGCTTAGGATTTCATTGTTAGCTAGTAACAAACAGCGAAGGAGTCTAAATGCAGTAATAATATATCCTGAAAGCATTTTCTTGTATACATTATCACCTTCCCTTTCTCTGTCTTGCTTAGGCCAGATAGCAGCAAATGAAGCCCTGAAGAAGGACTTAGAAGGTGTCATCAGTGGGTTGCAAGAATACTTGGGGACTGTTAAGGGCCAGGCTGCTCAGGCCCAGAACGAGTGCAGAAGGCTGCAGGATGAGAAAGAGATGTTGCTGCAAAGGTTGACTGAAGTCGAGCAGGAAAGGGACCAACTGGAAATAGTTGCCTTAGATGCAGAAAATATGAGAAAGGTATGATTTGTTTCTTCTTGTCTGTTTTCCTTAACCTCAGAAGTAGATGGTGTCCAAATGAAGTTGGTTAAGGAAGTTAGCAACAGTGCAGCTGTAAGTGACAAAAGTAGTAGTGGCTGTTTAGCGTTTTGGGATTTTTTTCCCCTTTGTGATATGCTTGGAATGATTTTTTTTTCTTTTACTAAGAAAAGGAAGATTATTTTAGCAGAATTTCTATCCCTGAAAAATACTGTGTTCAAGTAACTTGAAAGAACAAGAAACTGTAGCTATTATAATTACTATATTAGATGTTCATATTTTGTTATTTGTGTAGCAAAATTAAGTACAACATAATTTTTCTTATTCTTGTTATTACTTCATAATGTTAGTGTTATTTTACAGATAACAGCATTGTAAATTAAACCCTTCCATGCTTGATTTGTTGATATTCATTCAGAGATTTCACTTGCTTTGTTTTAATTGTTTGGCAAACTTTATATTGCAAGAGAATCCAGGTTCCCAAACCTCATCCCCAGTAGGACTGTCTTTGGATTTGAATTAATATGTTTTAATGTTATGAAATTTACCAGGCATATAAGAATATCAAAAATATTTAGCATGTACCAACAACTCAGCTTAAAAAATAAAACATCCAGATATACTTGAAACCCTCTGTGTACTGCCTCCCAGAAGTATCAAAACCCTGAATATGGTTATTATTTCCCTCTATATCGCATCTTTTATTTTATGTGTATCCATCTATAAAAATATGTAGCATTGTTTTGCATAATTTTAGGATTTATATAAAAAGCACATGGTGTATTCTTTGGCCACTCCCTTTCTTCCTTCATGTTTATGTTTTTGAGAACTGTGCACACTGATACATTTAGCTCTATTTTTTTGATATATGCAACATCCCATTGTGCATACCACAGAATTTATTGCTTATTCATCCTCTTCTTGGGGATATTGAGATGGTTTCTAGCCTTTTGCTATTATGATACTGAGAGTGACATTCTTACGTATATGTGGAGCATGGGGACTGTGTTCACAGGGCAACTGTGAGTCAAAGTATATGTGCCTCAAGTTCACTAGATATTATCAAATTACTGTCCATAGTGATTCTATGAACTTCTGTTCCCACCAGCAGTGTGAAGGCTACCATTACACCACATCCTTGCCATCACCTTACAGTTATCTAACTTTCATTTTGTAAGCCTTAATTTTGAAATAATTTCAAACATACAGGAGAGTTGCAAGAATAACTCACTGTATCTTCCATTCAGAGTCACCGATTAATATTTTGCCACATTTGCTTTATCTCATATTTAATTTGACATTATTTTATGTACACTTTTATATTAATTTTTTTCCTAATCATGTTAGAATTAGTTGTAGACAATCATGCTCTTTAGCTTTGAAATATTTCAGCATGTCTTTCCTAAGAACAAGGACATTTTCTAACGTAAGCAGAGAATAAAGATCAAATTCAGGAAATATAATATTTTGCCAGACTTAGTGTTTGCCAATCTGCTAGATTTGAAATGATCTTTGTATTTTTTTACATTTACAGGAAAGTTGAAAGAATAGTTCATTGATCTTCTGTGTGCTCTCCTAAATTAAACAAATAGTTTACCATATATATATATATATATATTTTTTTTTTTTTTTTGCTGGGTCATTTGAAAGTTGCAGGTGTTAAGACATCATCCCTGTAGTCCACATCTCTTTAAAATAAGGCTATTTTCCTCCATCACTATGATACCATTATTACACCTAGAAAATCAACAGCAGTTCCTTAATATTGTCTAATATCTGAGCCATATTGACGTTTTCCCAATTACGCCAAGGGTGTGTTTTATAGGTTTGTGTGTTTGTGTAGAATCCAGCTAGTAGTTCTATATGGTATCCCGCCTTCTAGATTTGTCTGATTGTTTCCTCATGGTTGGTTTAATTTGTTCCTCTATGCTCTGTGCAAGATAATGTCTTGCTTTAACTACATTTCCCCCTAATTACTGGAGAAGTTAAGTACTTTTCATCTGTTTATCTGCCGTTCAGTTTTTCTCTTCAGTGAATTCCCTCTTCATATTCTTTGCCCATTTTTTTCTGTTGGATTGTCTTTTTCTTAATGATTTGTAGAAACTCTTTATATATTCTGGATATTAATTCTCTGTTGGTTATATGTAGAATCTGCATCCTGGACAAGCAACCCAGATGATTCAGATGCTGGGTGGTCTTTGTATCACCCACTGAGAAACTCTTCTATAGAAGTTCTCATTACAAGATTCTCCTTTGTAATCCAGGGTAGTTTGGTCTAATTCTTCAAGATCCCAAATAAATAGATGAAAATTATAATGTTTAATCATAAAAAAATGGACTAAAAGGATCAGAACTGTGGCATACTAATCAATATGTACTTACATTCTTGTCAGCATTCGTGTAAGTTTCTCTGTCATCCTTAATATTAGAGAGTGCTAGTCCCATTTTGTTCTTCTGGTAAGTGAACATACTATGGTTTAATAGAAAGTGTGGGCTTTGGAGTCAGAAATCTCAGTTCATATTCTGACTCTTACCGTTTTTTTGGCTGCACGGCCCGGTGCTGTTTACTTAGATATTCATTCTCCATTTCCTCATCTATAAATTGGGGATAATACCTTGCCTTACATAGTTACTCTGAGGGTATAGTGAAATAATGAATGAAAACATTTATTCCAGTGTCAGAAGGAAAATAGGCCTTACATTTTATCCCCTTTTTTTTTCTTCTTAATGAATACATAAGACTCGTTTAAAGGATCACACATCTGGTTACTCTGAAAAACACGTTGTAGCTTGCTGATTTTTCTGATGACAGTCAGGGTTTTGTTTTCCAGCCTAGATTCACGCAGCCTGCAGCCTCCTCATGTCGCCAGTGAACGCTCTCCGTGCCTGGGCAGCAGTGGCTGGCCAGCATTCGGTTTAAGTGCTCAGGTTACTGATAATGACTTGCAGATGCTTAAGCAGCACAATGAGGGTTCTGTACTCAAACATGCACTGAATCCTTGCAGGAGCTTGCAGAGCTGGAAAGTGCCCTGCAAGAGCAGCATGAGGTGAATGCGTCCCTGCAGCAGACCCAAGGAGATCTCAGTGCCTACGAGGCCGAGTTAGAGGCTCAGCTGAAAATGAGGGATGCCGAAGCCAGCCAGCTCAAAGAAGAGCTGGGAAAACTAACAATGCTCAGCCAGGTAAGTAAGAGCATGAAGTCGTCTAGAAGCCAAGTAGCCTGGGCCTTACCATGACTGCTTTCCTTTCCTTTACTCTAATACTGAACACTTTTTAAGCCCGTGTGGAATGATGGGCTTCCCCAGTGGCTCAGTGGTAAAGTATCCACCCACAATGCAGGAGATGCAGGTTCGATCAATCCCTGGGTTGAGAAGATCCCCTGGAGATGAAAGTGGCAACCCACTCCAGTATTCTTGCCTGAGAAATCGTATAGACAGAGGAGCCTGGCAGGCTACAGTCCATGGGGTCGCAGAGAGTCAAACACAACTTAGCAGCTACACAACAACAGTGTGAAGTGATGAGAAGAGCGCACGTTTGGAGTCAAACGTCCTGAGCTTAAGTGTGACCCCTGTGTGAGCTTGGGCAAGTCACTCATGGCTCTGAGCCCCTGGCAGACACTTACCTCTGCTGTCACGTGAGTTACGGTGAGGATTAGTGAGACAATGGACAGGAAGCACCAACAGCTGGTAATCACTAAATTCTAGTTTTTCTTTCTCAAACCAGCTTCAGGAGAACTCTTTCAAGTTGATACTAAATTTTACTATGCTACTTTCTGTTTTGATTGGGTGAAACATCCAATAGTTTAGATTATACCTTGAAGATTAGATAAATAGTTGTTTCTTCATCCAATAAATACTTATTGATTGGCCATTAAAGACCAGATGCCCTGGATGCTGTAGGGAAAAACACAGACATGGTTACTGTCCTTGTGAAGCTGACAGTCCGGTAGGTGAAACAGGTGTTAGAGAAGGGGTAGGGCCCTGTGCTAGGGAGCAGGGGCCAGGGAAAACTTCCCCACGGTAATGATGTTTCAGCCGAGACTTGAAAGATGACTAGGATTTGGCCATGCAGAGGGAGCAGGGGTGAGATGAGTAGAGGTAAGGGATGTGTTCTAGACAGAGAGGCAAGGAGGGAGAGCATAATGCATTTGAGATGCTGAAAGTATGCCTCCAATATGCCAGCAATGAGGAGAGGAGTAGGGAATGAGAGTGAGAAATAGGGCATAGAGGCAGACAGTGACCAGTTATAGTATATTCTTGATCCTATTAAAATACAGCTTTGTTTAGCTGTTAGACAAATGGGTTGCATTTTCCACCAGGAAGCCCACTCAGACCTTCCACTGTACCTGCTGAAAATCTGGGTTCAGGACTCTGATTTTCCTTTAACTTCTGCTCAGTCAAAGCATTTTTGTCCTGTGTGTGAAATCATCTGTTTAGATCGTCTGTCTCTCCTGCTAGACTCAGCATAGTGAATGCCCAGACTGTAGGTGCCTGTTCCAGTACCTGCACCCGAGGAGGGTTAATAGCTTCTCACTGGGTGAGAGTTAAGTGAGGTAAGATGGTTTGAAACAGGCACAGGAAAAGGTGCTCAACATTGCCAGTTATTAGAGAAATACAAGTCAAAGCTACAATGAGGCACCAACTCACACTGATCAGAATGCTCATCATCTACAAATAATAAACGCTGGAGGGTGTGGAGAAAACGAAACCCTCTTACACTGTTGGGGGGGTGTAAATTGGTGCAGCCACTATGGAGAACAGTATGGAACTTTCTTAAAAACTAAAAACAGTTACTGTATGATCTAGCAGTCCCGCTCCTGGATCTGTATCTGGAAAAGAGGAAAACTATTTGGAAAGATACACGCATGCCAATGTTCATAGCAGCACTATTTATTGATACAATAACCAAGACTTTGGGAGCAACTTAAATGTCTATCAATAGATGAATGGATAAAGAAGATACAGAGTGTGTGTGTGTGTGTGTGTGTATGTGTGTAATATTACTTAGCCATAAAAGAGAATGAAATAATACCATTTGCAGTAAAGTGGAGAGGCCGAGAGATTATCATACTAAGTGAAGTAAATCAGAGAAAGGCAGTTAGCGTATATCACTTACATGTAGAATCAAAAAAAAAATGATATAAGTGAACTTATTTACAAAATAGAAATAGACTCGTAGACATAAAAAACAAATTTATGGTTACCAAAGGGGAAAGGGAAGAGGAGAGATATATTGGGAATTTGGTATTAACATATACATGCTACTATATTTAAAATAGGTAAACAACCAGGACCCACCCTGTAGCACAGGGAACTGTATGCAGTATCTTATAATAACCTATAATGGAAAAGAATCTGAAAAAGAATAGGTATATATTTGTACACTGAAACATTATAAATCAATTATATGTTAATTAAAAATAAGGTAGTTAATTAAAAAATGAAGCAGTTTGAATCCCAGGAATTCATGTAAAATCACTTTCATATGATTAGAAAAGGAAATAAAAATAGGTTGGCTTATTATAGTAATTGTGTTACTTTCCATTCGTTTACTTATTAGATACTAAAGGACCATTTACCAGTTGACAGCGTTATATTGCTTAAGAGTACCAAGTTTTGTAAAACCATAGTTGACCTGATCAGAGTGTGGAAAAGAGGAGATTGGGAAGGAAAACAATTAAAATAGCAGTAAATACTAATATATTTTGTAACTAATAGTAAATACAATTTCTGGATGGTATCTCCTTTGAAATAAAATTTAAGTGTTTAAGCCAGCCCTTACTAGCTTAAAAATCTTTTGTCCTTCCCTTGTCCTTTTTTAATTTTTCTTATAAGTCTTGACAAAAATATAGCAGCCTATCTGTGGCCTTTTCACAAATTCATGTGGCATGGAGAAGGACATCTTCTCTGGCATCAAGACTACCAGCCCTGGTCTTCTAGCCGCACATTGAGAGTATGGACGTAATAGACCTTCTCTCTCGGTTTTACAGATCTCTGATTGGTACCTTTTAGTTATTGAAGTCACTTGTGATGCTTGTTACATGCAGATTCCTGGGCCTTGTCCTAGAAATTCAGGCCCATCAAGTCTGAGATGGAGACCAGGCCTCTACATGTTTGACAAGCGTGCCAAGTGGTTTTGATGCAGGTGGTTGAGGACCACAGTGTAAGAAATGTTGGTCTAAGGGAAGGGAGAGCAGTAATTGTTGACTTCCTCACAGAGCTTTTAAAGGTCAGTATCTGGGCTTCCTCCTGGAGATTCTGATGCTTACCCTTCCTTATGTGTTAATAGTTGAAGGAGGCCTGTGAAAAACCTACCTTGAGCCTTTTAGTTTGGAGGTACAAACATAAAACTGAATTATTATAAAACCAAAGCTCCCAGGGGATTGCATGTGTATGTAAGTTTATGCATGCGTGCTAATAAGTCCCTTCAGTTTATTTATGCCTTATTAGATCATATGTTATTGCTGTTTTACTTTTTTGTATCATTGCTTCCTATGGCAATAGCTAGAACAGTCAACTCTACAAACAGAACTTGAGAAAGAAAAACAAGCCCTCAAGAATGCCCTGGGAAAGGCCCAGCTCTCGGAAGAAAAAGAACAAGAAAACAGCGAGCTCCGCACCCAACTTAAACAGGTGCAGGTAGGGACTTGTCGGCTCCAGATACATTCTTACACGGGACACCCAAGGATGATGCCATCTGTTATTCAGACACTCCACAACCTGCTCTTACGTGTAGTAAGCTATTTGAAAAAAGGAATTTGAGATAGGCTAGCACCACAGCTTCTGTCCCTTGTGAGCCCAACATTTTGAGATTATTACTGTGTATGTCCTTTGTGTTGTTATGATGGTGCTAAGAGATGGAGGCTGTGTTGATCATAAACAACTGTGAGCTGACGGATGACAGCAATACCTTGCATTTCCCCTGATAATACCATGAATACCAGACTAGGCTAAAGTCAGCAGCTGGGTGCATTCTTCCTCCACTGAAATATTTTTGTAATTATCTAGGAATATAACTAGAATGGGTTGCAGTAGAACTTCTTAAATGTAAAGCTTTCACAGTCCCCTTCTCAGAAGGGATGTCATTAAAAAGCAGTCATTTTACATTTATGAGAGTTTTCTTTGGCAAATTAATTTTACAGCTATTTTCACAATAATCTGCCCCATAAACTGCAGGAGAAGCAGGTACACAGGATTTTCCAGGTAATTAAACATTCTCAAAGAGGACGGATGTCTGAAAAAATGAGTACCTGGATCAACACACAGGTTTCCAGATCTGTGAGGTCGGGGCCACTAAGCTGACAGGTGTCAGCTGTTCCACTCCACCAGAAATCAAGGGTCAGAGTTGCGTTTATTTGTGAGGAGGGCTCCAAAAATTCATGTGGGGGGGTGTGACAAATAAGACTATAATAAGCTCGCCTGAATTCTCTCTCTTTTCTCCCAATGCATAGAATATTTTTTTCTCGAAGTTTAAGGAAATCTAGTTACCCGGAATCTCATTTTTACTGCTATCATTTCAGCTTCTGAAGTGAATATCATAAAAGATATACATGCTGTCTATTCTTGTGTGCGTTCTGTGTTTGTTAGGTATTCATTGGATTATTTTTATTTTTACTATGGAAATTTGCAAGTCATCACAAAATCAGAGAAGAAATAGCCCTCTGCCCTGTTGTCTACTCAGTTCATTTGTCAACACTCTGCCATTCTTGTTTCAGTTAGCCCACTTTTTTTTCCCCCGCTGGCATACTTTAAAGAAAATACACATCTTTATTTCAACCCTAAGTACTTCAGTATATATCTCTTAGAGAAAAGGACTTCAGGAGCCTTCTCTCCAAAGGGGAAACTGAGATCAGCTTTCCAGAATGCTGGTCCATGCTATGAGATTCTCTTAGTTGGAACTGGGTCCTTTGGTTACTTGGCCTTCTAAACTCCTGATACGGAGTTCAAGTTAAACTCACTCTGCATTTATCTTTGTCACAAGTCGTTTAGTTGCAGTGAGCCAGAACCTACTAATGCTCGCTCAGGGAAGGAGACAGGCAGCTTGCTAGTGACCAGAGCTGCGCTGTCAACCTCCTGGGGCCCAGGCAGCTCTCATTTCTCCTGCTCTGTCTCCCTGGGCCCAGCATCGACTCCAGCCCTGAGCCAGTGTAACTTTACAGGACTAGTCTCTTGCAGACTTGCTGGACTGGATTTTGGTTCTAATTCTGGAGGGAGTGAGAACTTGTCTTCTGTCTAGTCAGTGGATTGGCTATCCTTGGGTCAGATCACCTGTGACCAGGATGAGATAGTAGTGCAAATATGGGTGCCTCGGGGCAAAGGGCAGGGACAGTTTACAGATAAGAGACACCAGGTCACCAGACATGTTCATTGTAATGCTGAATTCACCAGTTGAGTTAACAGTGTTAACAAAAAAAACCCAACGTTATACCAGGTTTGAAGAAAATTAATCACTGAAGTAGCATATAGGTATTCGGGGGAACTTAGGATGTAGAACTATTTTTCTGTCTAATTTAGGGAAATTTCATCTTTTTTTACTTGAAAGAGACATTGTCTGGATTTAATTCTGGGGTCTAGATATGTTCACTAGTTTGTTAGTGGAAATATGCTCACATATAACAAATACTCCCACAGAGCATTGTAAACTACTAGAGAAGCTTCAGTATTATGGGAAGGTGTTTTTTGCTTGTTTTCTAACTTTGAATTGTGTACATTCTCCAGCATATACCAAAATAGAATACTAGAGTACACCCAAATGTATATATCGCTCATCTTCAACAGTGTCAACACATGGCCTGTCTTACTCCATCTAGAACACACATCCAGTCTTATTTAATCTATAATATCCTCCACACCACACCCCCACGTCTGTTCACACTGAATTATTCTGAAGTAAATCCAAAACATCTGATTTTATCTGTAAATAACATACTACTGTATGTATCTCTGAAAAATAACGGCTTTAAAAAAAGAAGCATAAAGGAGTTCCCTGAAGTCCTCATGGTTAGGATTCTGGGCTTTCACTGCTGTGGCCAGGGTTTAGTTCTTGGTTGGGGAAATGAGATCCCACAAGCTGCGCAGCATGGACCCAAAAAAAAAAAAAAAGCATAAACATGGATGCCATTGTGGTACCTTAAAATTATAGTCACCCCCTAATATCATCAAATACCTTAAGAATATTCAAATTGTCTCATAAGATTTTTAGAAGTGTTTTTTGGAATCCAGATAATGTGTACACAGTGCATTTAGTTGACTTGATTCTTAAGTCTCTTGTAATCTATAGGTTTGCTCTTTTTTTTACCTTTGTTCCATACTAAAGAAAACCAGGTCTTTGTCCTGCAGAGTTTCCCGTAGTCTAGATTTTGCTGGCTACATCCCCAGGGGGTTGATTAACATGTTCTTATATAGAGGTTTATTTACATTCACATTATTTAGTTTTTGGCAAGAAGAAGGTAGTGTTCATAGGTACTTCCTTTTGCATCACCATGACACACATCATAATGCCTGTTTGTGTCTTTTGTGACTTTGTATTAATCAGTAGATTCAGATATTGTCAGCCATAGTGGAAAGGGTTTTTAAAAAATTGGTAAAAGGAGTTGACTAGAACTATTATATGGCAAATAATATAGGCTGTGTGTGTCTGTGTGAGTGTATTTTTTTATTTTGTTTTGGTAACTTTTACCCGTCTTCATTTTGCCTCTCTCCATAGGATGACAATAACCTGTTAAAACAGCAACTTAAAGATTTCCAGAATCACCTTAATCATGTAGCTGATGGTTTGATTCGTCCAGAAGAAGTGGCAGCTCGTGTAGATGAACTAAGGAGAAAACTGAAATCAGGAGCTGGAGAGATGAGGTAATGGAAGGTCAGGACGTCCAGGTATAGAGTGGGCTGAGTCGTGAATGTGGGCTTCAGTGGTGAAATCCCCTTTCCACTACTGTGCATGGCTGATTTCTTTTGTAAGGTTTTTCTCCTTATCATATGACCATGATTGAGACACAGATTACTTAATTCAAGTTGTCCATCACTGATTTTTTTAATCTTTTATACGTTTTGTTATTATTTAATTTAAAAAACATAAAGGTTTTATGAGTAACTCATTCTTGAAAGCTTACTGCAGATGGTCAGGAAGTAGAGTCACATTATACACTCTAAGCAGAAAACAAATAGCTAAAGAAAATGTGAAATGGACGTTTAGTCTTTGAACACACGTTGTCAGCCTGAAGGTGGCCTGCGCTCTCAGTGGCGACAGCGAGTTGCTAACATGGTGCTTTGCGCTCCAGGGATGCACAGCGACTTGCCGTGGGTTGACGACAGGCACCGTCCCACACCGCTCTTCTTACTCACGTAGTGCTGTTACTGGCGTGCTTGCGCCAGCATCAAAAATAAAATGTCACGTTTATAACATCTTTCCTCTCCCCCCCTTACCAGAATCCACAGTCCTTCAGATGTCTTAGGGAAAAGTCTTGCTGACTTGCAGATACAATTCAGTGAAATCCTGACACGTTCCCAGTGGGAGAAAGAGGAAGCCCAAGGGAGGGAAAGAAAACTCCAAGAAGAAATGGCTCTGCATCAGGAGAAGCTGGTGGATGGACAGGAAGCGTTCAGGCAGGCCTGTGAGAGAGCGCTTGAAGCAAGGGTAAGAGACAGGCAGGAGGCAGCTGGAGGGAAGCTTCCTTTGCCCTGTAAGTACAGTGTAGGGAGTCCCTTGGTGGCCCAGTGGGTAAGACTCCTCACTGTCACGGCCAAGGGCTGGGGCTCGATCCCTGGGTGGGAAACTGAGATGCCACAAGCAGCATGGCGTGGCCAAAAAAATAAAGGGAGTTTTGTTATATTAATTATACCTTAATAAAGGTAATTATACCTTTAAGGTGTAATTAATAAAGGTATAATTTTAAAAAAATACAGTGTAATTGCTGTTAAGTTTCATTCCTAGTAAGTCAGACTGTGTGACTGAAATGCAGCACTAAGTGTGGTGGTGGATGCCACAGTCAGGCTTCTGCATGGCTCTGTGTTTCCCGTGTTTTGGAAGCGAGTGAGCTGTTTCTTAACATGCAGGTCAGTAACACCACACTGCTAGAGCACAGTATGGTGCCAGAATCTGAGTATACAATGAGGCAAATGTTAAAATGGATCCTAGAGAACAATTGTGATTAACCCATCCCCAGAAGGCAATGGCAACCCACTCCAATACTCTTGCCTGGAAAATCCCATGGATGGAGGAGCCTGGTAGGCTGCAGTCTATGGGGTCGCTAGGAGTCGGACACGACTGAGCGACTTCCCTTTCACTTTTCACTTTGATGCATTGGAGAAGGAAATGGCAACCCACTCCAGTGTTCTTGCCTGGAGAATCCCAGGGACGGGGGAGCCTGGTGGGCTGTCGTCTATGGGGTCGCATAGAGTCGGACATGACTGAAGCGACTTAGCAGCAGCAGCAGCAGTAAGCCATTAATACTCTTTAGTAAAATGAAATCCAATTCTCCAGAAGGTGTTTATTCTGCTCAAAAAGTATTTTGCTTAAAAATCATTTCTGAAATTTGATTTCCTCACAGATTAATTTTGACAAGAGGCAACACAAAGCAAGAATTCAGCAGTTAGAGAATGAGATTCACTATTTACAAGAAAATCTAAAAAGTATGGAGGAAATCCAAGGCCTTACAGATCTCCAACTGCAGGAAGCTGATGAAGAGAAGGAGAGAATTCTAGCCCAACTCCAGGAGTTAGAGAAGAAGGTGGGCAAGACCAGGAAAAAGACACTTGAGTCCCCGCTGCCAGGGTCCTGCTCTCAGCAAGGGGGCAGCTGAGAGGGCTGTGATCCACGGTCACCTCTGGCTGCACTGCTGGCTCAGAGGGGGACCTGACCTGGAGAGACCTGGATGCACATCACTGGATCCGGAGTCTGAGACAAGAGTGCATGGTAGATGGAAACAAGGGAATTGGGATGTAAGGAGCGAGTGAAGAGCCGGCTGGGTGGTACTTAAATGCTGTTGGGATGATTTGCCTCCTTCTACACCCCTTACCAAACTGGACACATCTGTGAAACATTACTTTTCAACTCCTCACTTTTCTTTCTAATTCCCTGGCCTCTTTTTAAGCTTCTCCAAAGCTACCTCAGCCATTACTCCCCTTGTCACACCTTGTCCAATTCAGAAGTTGCATCCAGCATCTCTGAAGTTGCGAGCTGAAACATCCCACTCTGATCATAGCTTCTTTTGCTGTCAGCACCCTCACGCTGACAGTGTTTTCAACCTTATGGATGATCCCAGTGCCTGAGGCCCACCTTTCCTGGTGTATGGCTTTCCTGTCTTTACTTTGTTCCTTGTCCAACTTAAATTCCATGGTCTCCCACTATCACCATTGTTTGCAAATATCCTCAAATTCCTTGCTCCTTTCTCCTGTCTTCTGTGACAACAGCAGCTGTCTGCTTTCTTTAGCCCTGCACTGGTGGCTGAGTATTCCTGAGTTAAAAGCCACCCATCCAGGCATAGCGGTGATGGGCGGCCGCCTCACCTCTCTCTGGAAAGCTCGCTCTCAGGCTGCACTGTTCCGTAGCTTCTCCCAGCCCCTCACCGCTCTCTGGAAAGCTCGCTCTCAGGCTGCACTGTTCCGTACCTTCTCCCAGCCCCTCACCTCTCTCTGGAAAGCTCGCTCTCAGGCTGCACTGTCCGTACCTTCTCCCAGCCCCAGGGAGTGGCCTGCTTCATACTTCCCTGAGAACCCATCAGTTCCCTAGTCTGACGAGTCTGCCTCCAGAATCTCTCTGGAATATCTGCACTGCGTCCTTCTCCAGGGCCACCACCCTCATCCACCATGACGAGTCATCTCTTCTGGACAACCGCTGCGGCCACCGGACGGCCCCCATTTCCACTTAGCACCGGCTCCGCAGAGCAGCCAACACAAAAACATAAACAGACCCTTGTCAGTCCCTGCCATCTTCCTTTCTCTCCAGCAGCTTCTGTTGTTTCTAGGATAAAGACAAAAAAACTGTCGCCTCTGAGGCGCTGCGTGATTGGCCTCCGTTGAGCTCTCTCCTTTTCTCGCCGTGCTGCTGCTTTCAGTTCCCGAGATCCCCTCCTGCCCGTTCTTCCTCCTGCGCCATATCTCTCCCCCTCTCTTCTCCCCGACTCCCTCTCCCACCAGTCTGGGTCTCTCCTGCCAGCCTCTCACAGAGGTAGGTGCCTTGTTCTCTCCCTTGAGAGCAGCAACCACAGTTTTAGTTACACATTTGTCTCAGTATTTGTTTAATGTGTGTGTCTCATAAGCCCCTCGAGGGCAGCAGGCAAGTCTATTTGGTTTACCACCATATGCCCCAGTGATCACAAGGGGCTGGTCCATCGCTTGGCAGTGGTGCCAAGAAATGTTTTTCCAACAGATGAATGGATTTATGAGCACAAAGTTTCTAGACTAAGCATACTGATTTCATTTTAAGTTACTGTACAGTCTTGAGATGTTTCTATTTTTTCACTCCGGAGCACCTGCTGTGTACCAGGTATTGTTCTAGGCATGGGGTGTCTGAACAGAGTCCCTGCTCTCATGGGGCTTACACCTTAATTCATTGCTGCCAAATGATTCATGTCTTTAACTTTTTTTTTTTTGTTTATCTCAGAAGAAACTTGAAGATGCCAAATCTCAGGCGCAGGTTTTGGGTTTAGATAAAGAATTGAAGAAACTAAAGAAGGCTGTGGCCGCCTCTGATAAGATAGCCACGGCTGAGCTCACCATCGCCAAAGACCAGCTCAAGTCCCTTCATGGAACCGTTATGAAAATTAACCAGGAGCGTGCAGAGGTGAGTCCCCACACACAGAGCAAGTGTCCACCAAGACTGTCCTGTCAAAGCAGCTGGGCACTTGTGTTTTTGATCTCTCATTATAGACTTTGGCTCTTTCGTAAAGTTGTCTGTTTCTCTTCAGACCTGATGGTTGCACTTCCCCCGTCACAGCCCTGCCAAGGGTGTGGGGCTCTACTGAGACCCCAAAGAACCATCAAATGAAGCGTACCATCCTTACCTCAGAGTGTAGGGCCTGCTGAGGGGGATGGCTGTTGATACACACCGAAGCAGACGTCTTCAGGCCTGCGGTATCACCCTTCTGAACCTCAGCCCTGTCATCATTTATAGAGGATCATGTGTCTCTTCACAGGGTTATTATGAGTCCTGACTGAGATGAGTCTGTCGCAGCCTTTATAGGATGCAAATGCTGATGCGATTAAGACTGCAGGTCGTAGGAGGGAAAAGCCTAGCCGTGGGAGTCTGCAGAGTCCCACCAGTCATGGCAGACCATAGAACAGGGAAGGGAAATCAGCCTGTGCTTTTCTGATGTGGCACCCTGCCCACTTGGACCCCACAGAGGGGTTGGGGGTGCTGCCAAGTTATGGGTAGGTGAGGTGGGGCTAGCACCTCCTGTGCATGGATGGGGTAGCCCGGCGTGCGAGCTGATGAGAGCAGAGACTGAGTCTGGGGGGGAAGAGAAAAGAGGACAGCCCGCAGTGGCAGTGGTGCCTTCCCCACGCCTCCGTCCCAGCAGGAACTGCAGGAAACGGAGCGGTTCAGCAGAAAGGCAGCCCAGGCCGTGAGGGACCTGACCCGAGCAGAAGCGGAGATCGAACTCCTGCAACATCTCCTCAGGGAGAAAGAGGAGCAGGTCAGTGCCGGGGCCCCCGTGAGACCGCCTCCTTCTTGGGTCCGTATCAGTTTCTAAGCGACTGGATTACTGTCGGGGCCTGCTCAAAGAATTTTAAGCTACCGTCAGTAGTCAGTGAGTACTTGATCCTCTGCTGTGTGCCAGGCATTGCACGGTTTAAATGTCCGGAGTAATGGGGTTCCTCATTAGTAAAGTAGAAGTTAAGAATCAGAGGATTAGAATCATACTGCAAAGAGAAGTGCATCTGGAAAAGAATATTCATTGGCAACTTGGTATATGTGATTTTTTCAATAGCTTCGAATTGAGATGGAGAAGGTAGAGGTAGGCACCCGAGGAGCAAGCTCACAGGTGCTGGAAATCGAGAAATTGAATGAGACCATGGAGAAACAGAGGAGAGAGATCGCGAGGCTGCGGAGCGCACTAGACCTCACCGGGGCTGGTAAAGCACTGGGCTTTGGTTTTAAAATCAGGTCATTCTGTTGGTTTTTTCCCTTTAGCAGATTTATTTGTTACTGATGAAGCCCATGCTTGATTTATAGAGCTGTGATAATTCGCTTAATAAATAAAGAACTTTTTCCATTATATGTAAGTGCAGTATCTAGGGACTTGATTACAAAGAGGAAAGAGATTCATTTTTGTGTTTTCACAAGAAAGAACGTTTACGAATCTGTTTCTTTCTCTGGCTCGCTTTCTAAGTGAACAGCAGTAGAATATGTCTGTCCTCTGTAAGTGTCAGCAAACACTTATCACCAAAGGACAGCAGTGAGGACCTAAGAGTCACTGGTTCTCATGGAGTCACTTTTGTATTTTGAGAGAGAAAGGAAGTAGATGATTTCATGCCCATCTCATGGAATGACTTTCTTTTACAGATAACAGAGGAGGCATTGAAAATATTTTGGAAGAAATTGCTGAACTCCGATGTGAAGTTTCTTACCAGAATGATTACATCAGCAGCATGGCAGATCCTTTCAAAAGACGAGGCTATTGGTACTTTATGCCACCACCATCATCATCAAAAGTAGGAAGTCTGTGTTGTTGGGAATATATACTAAATTTTCTTTAAGAAAGTTTAACAAAGTTGCCTTCTCTAAATCTGTGATCAGATGTCAAGAACAACATATCTAGGCTAAGCCACACGTTGAGATTCTTAAGTGTTTATACTGGGATGGAAATGGAGCGTTCCCAAGGACTGTGGCAGGACCCATGCTCGGGTGGTATGTGGTGGGGTCCTAGAATAAGGATCCTGTAAGGGAGATAAAGTGACTTGAGCCCAGAGAGCCTACTAAAACTTGAAAATGGCAGTAGAATTATACAGAGGCTGAGACAGGAAAATAGTCACCTGGATCTCATTTCCTTTTAACAGACTTTCATTCAGTGCTTACTGAGGTCCAGGTCAAGTGCAAGACCTTGGTGGGAAGCCATGATGAATGATACAGCCCCTGCCCTCGAAGAGTTCATGAGCTGGGGAGGAACACGGTTACACCAGTGTAATTACAAAACAGTGACACACACGTGACAATAGCTAGACTTCTCTGCCCCCGTTGCAGAGAATTACAGATTTATCTCATGGGAATGTTTAGGAAAGAAGCCTTCACAGGCACGGGCGTGAAGGGAGCGCTAAGCCACCCTCACGGGATGCGCTCTCAGGAGCGAGGGGACAGCTCACGAGGATGAGGAGGGTTGGGTTAGTCATGGCAGGTAGCCTTGCGGGGCTTGGGGGCCGGGATGGAAACAGTGAAAGGTAAAGTAGGTTGGGGCCATGATTTCTTCGTTTAAAGGGACTTCAAAATCCCTTACATTTAATTACGTAGGCCTTGGGAAACTGCGGTTGTGTGTGCTGTGATCAGAGCTCTAGTTTCGGAGGAATGGTCTGGCAGAGTGTGAAGGCTAGACGTGCAGCGCGTGAGCGGCTCTATGTGGGGCTGTTTGAACTCATTCGGGTGAAGGATGGAAGAGGCTAGAGCAGTGCAGCTGGAGGAGAGGAGGACTGAAGGGTGTTCACTGGGCGTAGAGTGAAGGTTTGCGGCCTGAATGTGGGAAGGAACGAGAGGCTCTCCTCCAGAGCCGAGAGGGACCTCCTGCTGGAATCTGCTGACAGCCACGGTTAGGAGAAGCAGCCCTAACCCGCTGGGATCCCAGGGCCGTGTGGACTTCTTCTAAACCCCAAGAGCAGAGTCTAAGATCCTCCTCCCAGATCTCTAAAGGAAGCCAGACATCTTGGCACAAGCAGGGCCACAGGTGGAAGCAGTGTAAGTTAGAGCGGAGCCTGAGTTGGGTGAGGTCTGGGGGGTCCGCCTGCAGCTGGGAAGGAGAAGGAGCCTCGCAGTAGAGCGCTAAGGGCCGGCCTGGCGCCCAGCTCCGCAGGAGACGAAGATCCCAGGTAGCCTGGAAAGGGCCTGCTTTCCTCGATCTTACTTGCTGGGCCATCGGGAACGAGGCAAAAGAAGAGAAACCACTAGGAAAGATGAGTACGGGAGCCAGGAGGCTGACACCCATGCGGGTTATATGACCATGTGATCACGGCTCGCTGCTCCCTGTGAAAATTGAGAATTGTGATGTAGGAAGAGAAACCAGTTCTTTGTCGGCTTTGCGGTAGACTTTGACCTTTCTCCACATCAGTCTTTTTATTTTTAAAAGATGCTGTGCTCTTCCGTCATTCGTTTAGGTTTCCAGCCACAGTTCCCAGGCCACTAAGGACTCTGGTGTCGGGCTGAAGTATGCAGCCTCGACTCCTATTGGAAAACCACAGCAGGACGGGAAGGAAGACGGTGCCCCTCCAGCTGCCTCGGGATGCTGGGTTTATTCTCCCATCAGGAGCGGGCTACATAAATCATTTTCAAATAAAGGTAAGTCAGATCACATCCGGGAAGTTGCATTTCTCTTGCCTGATTAATGACTTCCGGTCCCCTGAAATCCATACAGTCCAGCGCAGTCTCGTGGCTCGCACTGTAGGCCCTCTGTGACCTGGTCCTGGCCAGTGGCCGCTTGCCTCACTCCCCTTCGCTTCCCCACTGTCGGCCACGCCCAGCTGCTGTGTGCTGTTTCTCACACCTCCACGCTGGAACCCCTCTGCTCGGAATGTCCTACTCCTTCATTTCTCTCCCAGACTATTCCTGCTCATCATCACTTCAGCAAGACCCAGGTCCTCAAAAAGCACTCTTTTTCTGGAACCTTCCTCCTCGCTGCCTTACCCAGGCACGCTGAGCAGCTCGCCTGTGCTCCTGGCATGTGGCGGTTTATATCCTTGTCTCGTGGCATTAGTTACCTCAACTGGAAGGAAGTGTTACAGGCCTGTCTTCCAGAGCCCCAGAGGAAAGAGCTGGACCTGGGGTAAATCCGGCTCTTTCACTAACTAGCTGTGTCATACTAGGCGAATTATTTAGCTGCTCTCAGACTGTGAGTGTGTAAAATGGGAATATTATATTCTGAGACTCTGTTTATTCAGGAGACTGAGTGCCTGCTCTGTGCTCGGTTCTCTGGTCATCAGTGATGAACGCACCTGGTCCTGCTTCCTGGAGAGATAGGGAGCACACCACCACCTGAGACAGGCTGTGTGTCCTGACGGTGGCGGTGCGTGGAGCTGTGGGTCTCATAGCACTGCTCTGCCGGCCTTCCTGTAACACGAACCAGACTCCCAAATGTTGCTGAATGGTGAATGGATGAAGACGGGAGAAAAAGCAAATCAACGGATAGGTGTCAGAGAAACTCAGGTTCACCTGGTGAAAAGAATTGGAATCCCTATTTTGATCCACTTTTCAAAACCGCTTTCGACATTTTTTACAAGATTTTATTTCTGCATCTCTGATATCGTGGCCTGAATGCTGCTGTTCTCTGCTAAGCGTGTTTACCTAGTAAGCCACAGGAATAAGACATGCTCCTGTGTTTCTGTTTCAAGATGCAGACAGTGGGGGAGAGAGCCAGGAGGAGAGCGAGCCGGACGACCACGAGGACCGCCCGTTTGCCCCCCCTCCTGGATGCATGCTGTACACCGTGTGCCCCGACGGCTCTCCTGTGCCCCAGGGCGTGGCCCTCTACGCACCGCCGCCTCCCTTGCCCAGCAACAGCCGACCTCTCGCCCCTGGCACTGTTGTGTATGGCCCGCCTCCTGCCGGTGCCCCCATTGTATATGGGCCCCCACCCCCCAACTTCTCCGTGCCCCTCATCCCCATGGGCGTGCTGCACTGCAATGTCCCGGAGCACCACAGCTTAGTAAGTGGGGGACCCAGGAGCCCCGAGCACGCTGCTTCCACAGGAGGCTGCCTGAGAGCCGACCCGCCTGTGCATGGCTTATACTCCAGAAGTGTGCTTTTAAGGCTGATGTGTAGAACCGAGCAAATATTCTCTTATTAAAATACTGTTCTGCTCAGAAGCTAGGGTACCAGATCACTCTGTGGACCTAGTTTAACCATTTTATAACAAAAATGCTTTCAGCCCAGAAATTAGCCATTTTTAAAGAAAGCTTATAATATATATATTTTTTATTGATAAGTACTGTATGAATGTGTATGTATAGATATGTGCTTGCTTAGTTGCTTCAGCGGTGTCCGACTCTGCGACCAGGCACGTCCTAGGGCCTGCCTGTACTTGTGCACACACATACAGATGTGTGTTCGCGTGTAAGAGCAGCGTACAGTGAGGCTTTGCTGGGATCATCCCTCGGTGGTGAGATTGGTGATTACTCTCTCTTTCTTTTCATAGTTCTCTTCTTATTGTGCCCATAATTTTGTGTTCTGTTTTTCCTACTTAATGTTACAAGCATTTTTCCCATGGTTTTCATAGACATTTTTAAGCAGTATTTTAATGACTGCATAACATTTCGTTATTTGTAGGCAGTGTAGTTCATTTAACTTTGTATAAATTTTACTGTGTTTCATATTTTTACTCTAGGCTAAATTCAAGAAATGATTCCTTCCTAGTCCCTAGCTTACTTTTCACTAAAGAAATAAAATGCATTACAAGTACCTCCTTCAAACTCAGGACACCTGGATCCTGATTTTTTCCTTTTCCTCTCAGCAAACTGAGAGGAAGATAAAGGATTCTAGCACCTGGGTGTGAAGCCACCAGCCCAATTTTAATCGGTCAACCTAGTTTCAGAGGGACTGTGGATATTTATATGGTTAGAAATGGTAGTTACTCTTGTTAACCTGCAGTTGTTTAGTGCACGCTGTTTTTGTAACACTTCTGTTGGCTCAGCATTTGTTACTCTCTTAAACGGGCTCTTTTACCCTCCAGCAGTACCCAGCTGTTCATATGGTTTCCCAGGTGTGCCTTTATAGCTCCTATATTTGTACATCACTTCTTCAGCTTAGGTATTTCCTACCTCATTTATTCTTCTAAACCAAGCAGAGCACCCCTTCCTGTAAAAGGCCTTCTCACCCCACTCCCCTCCCATGCTCCCAGAGGAGGGAGAGACGCGTATGTCTGTGTCTTCTGTCAGATGCTGAACTCTGGGACCAGACAGTGCCCACAAGAGATGCTTGGTGACTGTTTATCAGTCAACCATAGCTGGACTGATGAAGAGTCATAAAATCTATCGGTCCATCCATTTCATCTATGATGTGTGAAGAAATTGGCTTGACTTAATTTTTCTTTTCAAACTGAAGTCTTAGGAAGCTACCACTATTTTCAGGGCATAGATAACCACTTTAACCACAGTTCATTTCAATTTGGGGCAGGAAAAAGGGGAAAGGTCATGTGATATTTCAGTATTGCATTTTTTTCTTTATTCAGGAGAATGAGGTTTCTAGATTGGAAGACATACTACAGCATTTAAAATCAAAGAAGCAGGAACAGAGGCTGAAAGTATCCAAGCGGCAGTCTGAGAAAGAAATAGAAGAGCTACGTCATAGTATTGATGAACTTTTGCAAGAGAAGAAAGACTTAGAGCACGAGGTAGAAGAATTACATAGAACCATCCAGAAACATCAACAGCGAAAGTAATTATAGCCATTTTATAATTCAGATGAATTAGTTCATTAAGGTAACCAAAATCAGGGTGATCCAATAGCACTTTCTGTGATCTTGGGAATGTTCTAGATCTGTCCCATCCAGAACAGTAGCCTTAGCCACGTGTGGTTATTAAGCACTTGAAATGTGGCTAATGAAACTGGGGAACAGAATTGAACTTAAATTAATTTAATAGCCACATGGTGACTTCTAAGTTCTCGTGGCTGGTAATCCACATCAGCTTCTCTTATGGTCCCTCTTGGAGAATGGCTGTCCCTCCCCACTGTCCTGGCTGAAAACAGGCCCGGTGTCCTCAGCACTCCCCTTTCCCTCCACTCCCCTAGGCGTCCAGCTGCTCTCCAAGTCCCTCTGACGCTATACACAAAGGGCTCTCAAACGGGTCCCCTTCTTTCATCTTTGCTGCCCGGGCCTTTAGTCACTGTTATCCTAGGCCTGGTTTTCCAGGTCTAGTCTCTTTCCCTCTATCCTACCCTTGACATGGCTGCAGACCTGCCTGTGCTTGCCCCCTTGTGGCTCTCATTCCCACCAGCGGACATACTGCTCCCAGGTTCTGAGCCCTGCCTCGTTTTTTTCATCTTTCTCTTCCCACACAGTGTTTATTCTGGCCCTGCGTACTTTGCTGCAGTTTCCCTGAACACCACCTTTTTCCGGCCTCCCCACCTTTGCATGCACTGTCCTGCACCTGCAGTGGCTTCCCAGCCTGCCCCACACAACTGCAGTGTGTCTTTCCAGGTGAAGGTCAGGGGTCCCCTCTGATACAAGAGGTTTCTCATCTCAGGCTCCCACAGTTAAGAGTTGGCGACATTGGGCGCAGTGCTGTTCATGCTGTGTTGTAAGATACCCAGGAGGGCAGGCACAGGGCCTCCCTCTCTGTGCCCCAGTGTCTGGCATAGGGTTAGCTAACGTAGTATCTGCTGCATGGGTCAGTTACATAGAAGCCCATCTTCTGCACTAGACCATGAATTATGACAGTTCCTCAGTTTTTGTCCATTTAGCCAGACTGGCCCTCCTGCCAGGGTCGGGGGAAGACCTGTGGAGGACATTGAAGTGGGTAAGATGTGGTCTCTGCCTTCTAGGAGCAAACGCAAGGGTGACTAACAGACCTGGCAGGAGAAAGCAAGGGCCACCAGGAGAAGGCTGGGGCTGGGTGTTTGAAGGCTTTCAGGGTGATTAGTGCATTTTTGTAGGTGAATATGAGGGGGTGAAGTTTTTTAGGTGGATGTAGGCCAGTGGGACAGCCACTTCTTTTCCTAGTTATAAAAATAAACGATCATTTGGGGGAATTTGGATAACACAAAAATGGTCAAAGAAGAAAGTAAAAATTGTCTGTATTCATTTAAAGACAAACTGTTAATGTTTTAAGTTTATTTTCATGTTTTTCTGTATAGATAGTCCTGTTTTCAAGCAATTTTGACTTAAGCCTTGCGTTACTAAGTCCTGTGTTATGCTTTTCGATTTGTCAGATATCGTCACCATAATTTTACTCTAGCAGAAATGTAGAGTAATTTTGAGGGAAATGGATGGTTGTCTTGGGAGTGGCTGCTTTATTTTTATGCCACAGAAGAATTGAAGTGTCAGCATTGTCTTGACTAGGTGCTGATTAAAAAAATCTTTATATTTAAAAGAACAAAACAGCAGCATCATACATCATACATACTGTTCACTTATTGTCAACAATATGCTACGTTGAGTAAAAATACAGTAAACATCACCTTGAACTTAGGTATACATAGACCTTGAACCAAGGTAAACACAGACCTTGAGCTTAATCAGATGTAGCTGTCTGTCCCATCCCTTCTCGTATAAAATTAGAAAATCACCGTGCATCTTTTTATCACTAGGCTATAAGTATTGATATGGTCACATTTAAAATCTCTCTATGTGTGTGTATATGAATTTTTTTAGAGACTTCATTGATGGAAATGTTGAGAGTCTTATGAATGAGCTAGAAATAGAAAAATCACTCAAGCACCATGAAGATATTGTAGATGAAATTGAGTGCATCGAGAAGACGCTCCTGAAACGTCGAGCAGAGCTCAGGGAGGCTGACCGACTGCTGGCGGAAGCCGAGAGTGAACTTTCATGCACAACAGAGAAAGTATGTGCTGCTGTGCTTGGATGGAGGTGGCTTACTGTCATCAGCAGGGTGGGTTAGAGAGAGAATGTGTAAGCGCGCAGTTGTCAGAGTCAGGCTGCACTCTGCTGGTTAAGGAGCTGCAAGGATTTGGGCAAGTCACTTAAGTCTCCGAGCTTTGCTTTCCTCAGCTGTAAATTCAGGCTGAGAAAACCTAAGCTGGGGGACTTCCCTGGTGGTCCGCTGGTTAAGAATCCGCCTTCCAGGGCAGGGGGCGCAGGTTTGATCCCGGATCAGGGAGCTAAGATCCAACATGCTGCGTGGCAGCTGAGCCTTCGCGCTGCCACTGCTGAACCTCAGTGAGGACCCAGCACGGCAAAAACACACAGCTTAGGCTGTGCAGTGTGAAGGAAATGAAGTAGTGTATTTAAAGCTCCTGAAAGTCGTTTAGTTCCTAACACACCCCACCTCCTTATCCTGTGTGTGGTTTAAAAATTACTTGGGCTGTAATGTTTATTAAATGGGTTGATCTTATATTCTTATAAAATAACAGTGGACCTCACGGTCAGACTGTCAGTTTATTCTCCAAGTTGATGGTTGATATAAAATCAAGTATTTTTTGGCCTGAGGTAATATTCTTGAGACTTAAACACAGAGTAAGTTGGAGAGGGAAAGGAACTGCCTTTTATTGAGCCCCTGTTAGGCCACATGTTGCCTGTTTTATAAATACCTCTTGGTTTTATTTTCCTGGCAACCCTGTTAGATGGTCGTTAGCCCAGCTCACAGATGTAAGTCACAGAGGCTGGTCTAGCCTGTGGTCACACAGCTGAAGTCCTGCCTCACCAAAAGAGCTTTTTAGCTAGATGGGAATTCCAGGGTTAAAAAAAAGTCCCTTATCCATATGGGGCACCTCAGGAACTACTGTTTTTATATTGTTGTTTCAACATGGACCAATTTGAATAAATAGAAATCTGTTACCCAGGAGCTGAAATGAAGGATTTATGAGAGAAATTCTGAGTGGGGGCTTGGTAAGAATGGAAGAACGTCCTCATCTTCTTTTCGGATGATCGGTTGCCTCCTCTGTCACGTGGTAGATCACTGTGGGAGCAAATAGGTGTGAGCGGGACCAGAGGAAAATCTGCTGGCGGTGGATCAAAGAAGATTAGTGGGACCAGTAGTTGGCAGAGACAGGAGAGAACCTAGGTTCAGGCTAATAAGTTCCTCCTTCATCCTCCCAAAATGACTCGGGGAGGCAGCTGGCTCAGGAGGAAGAGGGGAGGAGAACGTGCTGCCCTCTGTAAGGGAAGCGCCAGACCGGCGAGAGCCTGACACACCCGGGGATAAAAGCCTGCCTAGAGGCTTGCTGCTTCCCACAGTGCCTAACGAGTTTTGTCCAGTGGTGTGCTGATGAATCTGGTCGAAACTGGCTGTCCAAAGTGGAAAGAAGTGTGGTGACGTATTTAGCACTTCGGGAGCCAGCCAAACCCTCTCGCATCCACACAGAGTATTTACTAGATGAGCTTCACGTACAGACACCTCTGACTTGAGGGCAACTGCGGTACAAAGTGTTTTCGCTGAACAGTGAGTCACTGCTCAGCCAAGTTCCAGCGATCCTCTGTTTGCGGATCTCTCATGACATTGTGTTTAAGCCTCTTATTTTAGACAGAAAAAGAAACCAAGCTGATAGAAAAAAAAATGCTATTTATCTTGTATAGGAAGGTTTTGAAATACTTCAGAAGTATTAAATATTTGATTCCCAGTCAAAATTAAATTATCCTTAGATTAATGGAATTTTACTTAAGATAATATCGAGAGCAAAGGCAGACTCTCTAGGGACTTCCGTGGTGGTCCAGTGGTTGAGAATCCTCCTGCCAGTGTGTGAGACACAGGTATAATCCCTGGTCTGGGAGGATCCCACGTGCCGCAGCGCGACTAAACCCACGCGCCGCAACTGCCGGGCCGAGCTCTGGAGCCTGCGCTTCGCAGCCAGAGAAGCCACTGCGATGAGAAGCCTGCAGCTGCGACTGGAGAGTAGCCCCCACTCGCTGCGACTGGGGAAAGCTCACGTGCGGCAGTGAGGAGCAGCTCAGCCAAACATCAATCAATACATTTAGTAAAAGAAAAGTCTCTGTGGAGGGAATTTTGGTAAAATAACTTCTTTGCCACCTAATTGGGTAGCTGTATGTTCACTTTTTTATTCTCTTTTTCAGTTTTTTTTTGGGGGGGGGTGGTTGTTTTGGTTTAGATAATTTTTAAGTGAAAAAAATAACAATACTACAGATTATTTTTAAGTAGAAGATCATCTACCATCTCACCACCCTCAAATTACTATTTTTAATTTTGCAAAGCCTTTCTCTTTGTTGACAAGATACAGTTTTATATAGTTGCTCTTACAGTGCTTTTACCATTTTAAATTTATTTTTTTCAGTCAACATTTTATCATTAACCTTCTTCCATGTTACTACCTTGTCATCTTATTTTAAGGACTACACAATATTCCATTGTGTTGATGCATTATCACTTACCGAATCAATTATTTGTCAAGTCTTATATTATCTCAGTATACAATGAGCAGTTTTATGTAGCAGCTCTTCTGAATTCTTTTTTGAGAATTGGCAGGTCAAAGTGAATAAACATTTTTATCAGTCTTTCTGTATTGTTGTTCAAGAGTTGTGCCAATTTACAGTACCAATAGTTGTGAGAGAATATTGCAGCTGAATTGCTTTTAATGACAGTTTCTTTTCTAGACAAAAAATGCTGTTGAAAAGTTCGCTGATGCCAAGAGGAATTTGTTGCAAACTGAGAAAGATGCTGAGGAGTTAGAAAGGAGAGCCCAGGAAACAGCTGTTAACCTTGTCAAAGCTGATCAGCAGCTCAGGTAGGCAGACCCCCTCGGCCACTGATATACCCCGTGAGATGAATGAGAAGTTTGATTCTAGGAGGATGGTAATTGCTTTAGGATAAATAGCACGTCAAGTCTAAGGAGTCTGGGGGAATAAAGCGATGTGTTTCAGATTGTTGCAGGCTGACACAAAGGATTTGGAGCAGCACAAAATCCAGCAAGAAGAAATCTTGAAAGAGATAAACAAAGTTGTTGCAGCAAAAGACTCAGACTTCCAGTGTTTAAACAAGAAGAAGGAAAAACTAACAGAAGAGTAAGTAGGGCCTCTGCCTGGCTTCACGGGGCTTGTGCTGGATGAGGGCCCCTGGGGCTCGGTCTGCCTGCCGATTTGCTCTAGTACTGCTGGTGCTTCACAGGCTGCAGAAGCTGCAGAAAGACATCGAGACCGCAGAACGCACTGAGGAGCATCACCTGCAGGTCCTTGAAGAGTCGGAGGCCCTCCTGCAGGCCAAGAGAGCAGAGCTGGACACGCTGAAGAGCCAGGTACGGCTGCAGCCGCCTTGAAAACCAGTTCATGCTGCTGGGAAGCCTCCATTCGTGTTACGATTATAAAAATGATACGTGTTTGATTGTGGAAAAGACTGAAAAATACATAATAAAGTACGAATGAAGCTATATATCCTAGTGGATAAGAATAGAGTCCAACGCAAATTTGAATCTCAACTCAATACAGTATATTATTGAATGAGTGAGTCTCAAAACGTGATCTGAGATCATTTATGTTAAATGGTGTGTGCAAATATTTGTGTTTGAATTTTTAGTCTCTGCCAAAGTATAAACATGGTCATCTGATAAGGGAGGGTAGTGAATGTTTTCTGTTTTCTTCCTTTCACATATCTGCATTTTCTGCTTTTCTGTAACTGAATATGTATTGCCCTTAAAATTGTAAGTTTTAAATTTACAAAACGAGTAAATTTCTTAAATCCCTGCCTAACGTTCATTGCCAGGGTGGTGTCGATTGGAATGAAGTACAGATGGGGAAGTTCTAGAAAACCGTAACCTGAGGGATGATCATTGTTCTCCTGTTATTGTTTTTGCTGTGATTTGAGTGAGCTCAGGCCTTTATTAGGCATTTTATGCCTGCACTCCCCAGCCTGGCCTTCCTGACTCTTGCAGCTGAGATAACTAAAATTAGACCGCCACCTCCACACAGCGTTTGGCTGGACTGAATATTCTCCATCTCAGCACTTTGTCAAGCTGTGCATTCTTTCCTTTTCTCTAACGCAGGTAACAGGTCAGCAGCAGGAGATGGCTGTCTTGGACAGACAGTTGGGGCATAAGAAGGAGGAGCTGCATCTACTCCAGGGAAGCATGGTCCAGGCCAGAGCTGACCTCCAGGAAGCGCTGAGATTGGGAGAAACGGAAGTGACTGAGAAGTGCACTCACATCAGGGTGTGTTCCTCAGGACTCTCAGGAGTCCGAGAGTTCTGTAGAGTTCTCTCGAGAGATTTTCCTTGGTTCCCCCCAAAATGCAAATGTGAATTCCTGCATCTCGCCGCCTCTGTCCCGTCAGCTTAGCGGTCTCTACCCACGCTGGGACTGCTGTGCGCAGCTGGCCCTCCAGGCTGTTTCCTGGACCTGCCCGAGGTTTTCTGCCTCTGTGTCTCTCAGGCTGTTTCTTCAGGAATTTCCTTTCTGGGAATGCCCAGATCTGACCTCGTTTTCATAGTTCAGCTTCAGGCCACTAAGGGATTTCCCCAGCTTCTCCTGGAAGCAGTTTATCCTGATTCTGAGTTTGGTGACACTCTGCGCGTTTCCTACAGAGCCTTAGCCTTTCTTGATCATGTTTCGTTCCCTGCCTTACTTCCCCAAAAGGTGCTGAAAGCCCCTTGAGGGCAGGAGATGTACCTGAGTCAGCCTTTTTTCTCTGTAACACACTGCCTTGCCCATATAAATAATTGCATATACATTTTAAATGTAGATATTGTTACTTTTATACTTCTATTATACTGAAATATGTTAGTGTAAATACAGTGCTATTCTTAATGTAAAACACAAAGATGAGCTTGTTTTCAGATGAGAATTTATATGTGAGACAGTTAATAACAGAACTGATTTTAAAGTATTTTCTATTCATAACTTGGTAGAGGTGGGTTGACTTTTTTCTTTTTTTTTTAATTTGCATAGGAACTAAAAGGTCTTCTGGAAGAACTGAGTTTTCAGAAGGGAGAACTGAATGTCCAGATTAGTGAGAAAAAAAATCAACTTTCACTTATAAAGCAAGAAATTGAAAAAGAGGAAGAAAATCTTCAGGTAGTTTTAGGGCAGATGTCTAAACATAAAACTGGTAAGTTTAAAGTTTAACCTTATTTCTAATCAAAGAAAAACAGATTATAAATGGAATATTTAAATTGACTGAAAGCAAAATAATCATTTTCATTGCTACCAGGGTGTGATGAAAGAAGACCACTTACAGGCTGTTGATTGAATTATAAAATGAAACAACCTCCCAGTGTCTTAAACTCTTAAAATACACACCTGTTAAACTTACTAGGTAGCCATTTCTAGTTATCTAGAGAGGGTAAGCATTTATCCACATCACAGCAATATTTATTTCTCTTTTTCAATTTTATTAAGAAATAAGCCTTAATTTCCTTGTTTTACAAATTAAGCTGAGTTACTTCCAGTAGAATTTATAATGACAAAATTTGGAAACAAATGACCAATTTAAAAACCATATTTCAACATTTAATGACATGCAAAAATGCTGATGAAAGAAGAATGAAAAAAATAGATAAAAACTAAACATTGAATGTAGTCCTAATTTGTTTTAAAATGTATGTGTGTAGGGACTTCCCTGGCAGTCCAGTGATTAAGACTTCACCTTCCAATGCAGAGGGTGGAGGTTTGGTCCTGGTCGGGGACCTAAGATCCTACATGCCTCACAGCTGAAAAACCAAAACATAAACTAGAAGCATTGTTGCAGCAAATTCAATAAAGACTTTAAAAATGGTCCACATCAAATAAACTTAAAAAAAAAAAAAGACTGTTAAAGTATTAAGCGAAGTGAAAGTCACTCAGTTGTGTCTGACTCTTTGCGACCCGATAGACTGTAGCCTGCCAGGCTCCTCTGTTGATGGAATTCTCCAAGCAAGAATACTAGAGTGGGTTGCCATTCCCTTCTCCAGGGGATCTTCCTGACTCAGGGATCGAACCTGGATCTCCCATAATGCAGGCAGATTTTTGTACTGTCTGAGCCACCAAAATATTAAAAAAATAAAATATGTGTGTGGGCGTGTGTACATGCCCTCACGTAAGCTTCTGGAAGGAAATTATCAAAGTGCTATTGCAGTAGTGATCACCTTTGGATGGTAGGATAATGATGGGTTTTTATTTTTTTCTTTTATACTTTTTTCAAATTTTCTATAATGAACAAATATCCTTATAATCAGAAAAAGTAGTTAATATTTAGAAGTCTATATTTCAAAGGACAAAGGAATTGATATATAAATTTCACTGATATATTTTGAAGTTTTTCTGTTTATTTTGATTTAAATTCTTTTAGGTAGGGTAAGTTCTTTTAGAACTAGATCTCTGTTGAGTATTTGTTTAAATTTTTTCAGCAAATTAATGTTTAGCAATACTTTTAAAGGATTTTTTCATTCAAAATGCAATTAATTAGCTCCATTAATTCAGCACAACAAATACTTACTACCTATTGTTACGTCAGCCAATAGCATTATTTTCTGTTTCATTTTGTAAATGTTTCCACATTCATTTAATAGCCGGGACCATGCTTTGTTTCTGTTAGAACTTAAGAATATTCTGGACATGTTGCAACTTGAAAACAATGAGCTGCAAGCTTTGAAGCTACAACATGACCAAAAGATGTCTGAGTTAGAGAAGACTCAGGTTGAAGTGCTGGAGGTAATAAACAAAGGCATTTTACTGGTAGCAAACCACGCAGTCTTTGCCCATTTGTACAGTTGGGTCCTCTTTTATCTTCTTTAGGAGAAACTGGAGTTGGAGAATGTGCAGCAGGCAGCCCTGCGGCAGAAAGGGGAACTCGAGCGGCAGAAGCAGCTCTTAGAGAGGGACAGGCGAGAGGCTGAGCGGGTAACTGCTGAGACCCGAGCACTGCAGTTGTGTGTTGAGTCTTTGTGCAAACAAAAGGAAGATCTCGAAGAGAAATGTGACAGCTGGGAGAAGAAGCTGGCACAGACCAAACGGTGAGAGCAGGAGCAAACAAGCTTGCAAGGTCCCTTCTGGAAGGCTAAAGCATTATAAACACACTATCTAAAAAAGTGGAAAAGGCAAAAAAAAAAAAATACGAAATACACCACAAACTCAATATCACAGTACAATTCACCAGTAGCATTTTGGGGTGAATTTTCCTTTTAGGCTTTCTTTTTTCCTCCCTTAAAGCATTTTTTTTTAATAACTTGTGATTTAAGTAAAATAATGTATGCTTGGAATATGTGAGTCAGTGGAGAAATATACCTTGTTGTGGGTAGGAAGGCCCAGTATTAACCCATTGTTAATATTCAGTTCTCCTCAGATTGATCTGTAGATTCAAAACAATCACAATTAAAATCCCAGCAGACTTTTTAAACAGGAATTGGCCATCTGATTCTAAAATTCATATTGAAATGCAGAGGACCTAGAATATAAAACTTTTTATATATGACACCAAAACACCTTTAACAAAGATTAAAAGTTTAGAGCTAACGCTATGTGATTTTAAGACAGTATACAACCATGATAATCAAAAACACTGTGGTATTGGTATAAAGATAGGTAGATAGGTCAATGCAACAGAACAGAAAGTCTGCAAGTAATTCACAAATATATGCACAACTGATTTTGACAAAGATGCAAAATAGAGAAGAGATGGTTTTTCAAAATATGTTACTAAAAACACTGCAAAAAAATGAACCTTGACCTATACTCAGTTCAGTTCAGTCGCTCAGTCGTGTCCGACTCTTTGCGACCCCATGAACTGCAGCACGCCAGGCCTCTCTGTCCATCACCAACTCCCAGAGTCTACCCAAACCCATGTCCATCGAGTTGGTGATGCCATCCAACCATCTCATCCTCTGTCGTCCCCTTCTCCTCCCGCCCCCAATCCTACCCAGCCTCAGGGTCTTTTCCAATGAGTCAACCCTTCGCATGAGGTGGCCAAAGTACTGGAGTTTCAGCTTCAACATCAGAACTTCCAATGAACACCCAGGATTGATCTCTTTTAGGATGGATTGATTGGATCTCCTTGCAGTCCAAGGGACTCTCAAGAGTCTTCTTCAACACCACAGTTCAAAAGCATCAATTCTTCGGCGCTCAGCTTTCTTCACCGTCCAACTCTCACATCCATACGTGACCACTGGAAAAACCATAGCCTTGACTAGATGGACTTTTGTTGGCAAAGTAATGTCTCTGCTTTTAAATATGCTATCTAGGTTGGCAGAGTTCCAAGGAATAGCAAGGAGAGATAAGAAAGCCTTCCTCAGCGATCAGTGCAAACAAATAGAGGAAAACAACAGATTGGGAAAGACTAGAGATCTCTTCAAGAAGATTAGAGATACCAAAGGAACATTTTATGCAAAGATAGGCTCGATAAAGGACAGAAATGGTATGGACCTAACAGAAGCAGAAGATATTAAGAAGAGGTGGCAAGAATACACAGAACTGTACAAAAAAGATCTTCATGACCCAGATAATCACGATGGTGTGATCACTCACCTAGAGCCAGACATCCTGGAATGTGAAGTCAAGTGGGCCTTAGAAAGCATCACTACGAACAAAGCTAGTGGAGGTGATGGAATTCCAGTTGAGCTATTTCAAATCCTCAAAGGTGATGCTGTGAAAGTGCTGCACTCGATATGCCAGCAAATCTGGAAAACTCAGCAGTGGCCACAGGACTGGAAGAGGTCAGTTTTCATTCCAATCCCAAAGAAAGGCAATGCCAAAGAATGCTCAAACTACCGCACAGTTGCACTCATCTCACATGCTGGTAAAGTAGTGCTCAAAATTCTCCAAGCCAGGCTTCAGCAGTATGTGAACCGTGAACTTCCAGATGTTCAAGCTGGTTTTAGAAAAGGCAGAGGAACCAGAGATCAAATTGCCAATATCCGCTGGATCATCGAAAAAGCAAGAGAGTTCCAGAAAAACATCTATTTCTGCTTGATTGACTATGCCAAAGCCTTTGACTGTGTGGATCACAATAAACTGTGGAAAATTCTGAAAGAGATGGGAATACCAGACCATCTGACCTGTCTCTTGAGAAACCTGTATGCAGGTCAGGAAGCAACAGTTAGAACTGGACATGGAACAACAGACTGGTTCCAAATAGGAAAAGGAGTACGTCAAGGCTGTATATTGTCACCCTGCTTATTTAACTTCTATGCAGAGTACATCATGAGAAACGCTGGGCTGGAAGAAACACAAGCTGAAATCAAGATTGCCGGGAGAAATATCAATAACCTCAGATATGCGGATGACACCACCCTTATGGCAGAAAGTGAAGAAGAACTAAAGAGTCTCTTGATAAAGGTAAAAGAGGAGAGTGAAAAAGTTGGCTTAAGGCTCAACGTTCAGAAAACTAAGATCATGGCATCTGGTCCCATCGCTTCATGGGAAATAGATGGGGAAACAGTGGAAACAGTGTCAGACTTTATTTTTTTGGGCTCCAGAATCACTGCTGATGGTGATTGCAGCCATGAAATTAAAAGACGCTTACTCCTTGGAAGGAAGGTTATGGCCAACCTAGATAGCATATTTAAAAGCAGAGACATTACTTTGCCAACAAAAGTCCATCTAGTCAAGGCTATGGTTTTTCCAGTGGTCATGTATGGATGTGAGAGTTGGACGGTGAAGAAAGCTGAGCGCCGAAGAATTGATGCTTTTGAACTGTGGTGTTGGAGGAGACTCTTACTCACACTAAGTATAAAAATTAACTCAAAATGGATCATAAACATAAATGTAAAACCAAAATATAAAACTTGTAAGAGAAAAAACATAGGTAAAAAAATCTTTGTGGCCTTGGGTTAGGCAAAAATTCCTTAGATAAGACACTGAAAGCATGATCCGTAAAAAAGTAAATTGATAAAATTGAACTTCATCAAAATTTAAAATTTCTGTTTCTTGAGAATTCTCTGGTGATCCAGTGGTTAGGATTCCATGTTTTCACTGCCAAGAGAGCAAGTTCAATCTCTTATTGGAGAACTAACATCCCACAAGCTGCACAGTGTGGCTGAAAAAAAAAAAACTTCTGTTTCTCAAAAGACACTGTTGAGACAATAAAAAGACATCTCAGACTGGGAGAGAGATCTTTGCAACTGTGTATCTGATGAAGGACTTGTACCCAGAATGTATATACATGTATAATGAACTCTCAAAACTCAGTAATTAGAAAATGAAGAACCCAATTTTTCAAATAGGCAAAAATTTGAACATTTTATTTAAGAAAATATATGAATGGCAGATAAGCACGTGAAAAGATGCTCAGTATCATTAACAATTAAGGAAATGCAAATTAAAACCACAACTAGATATCATCACATACCTATTAGAATAGATTAAACACTGACCACACCAAATTCTATCAAGGAACTTTCATACACAATTGGTGGGAGTATAAAATGTCAGTAAGAGTACTTTGGAAAATAGTTTGGCAGTTAGACTTAAAAATGCAAACATACACCTACCAGAAGATCTAGCTTTCCCACACCTAGAGGTGAAAACGTGTGTGTGTGTGCATGTGTGCGCATGAGCACGCTAAATTGCTTCAGTTGTGTCCCACTCTTCACGACCCCATGCACGGTAGCCCACCAGGCTCCTCTGTCCATGGGATTCTCCAGACAAGAAGACTAGAGTGGGTTGGCATGCCCTCTTCCAGGGGATGGTCCCAACCCAGGGATCAAACCCACGTCTCCTGTGTCTCCTACCTTGGCAGGTGGGTTCTTTACCACTAGCGCCACCTGGGAAGTCCAGAGGTTAAAGCCTGCGTCCATACAAAAACTGTACACTGATGTTCATAGCAGCTTTATTTGCAGTAGCCAGAAACTGGAAACACCCTACATGCCCATCAGCTGATGAATGGATTGGCAGATTATAGTATATCCATACTATCGAAAGGGCTTTCCAGGTGGCACAGTGGTATGGAACCCACCTACCGATGCAGGAAACACAGGTTCAGTCTCTGGGTTGGAACTATTTCCTGGAGTAGGAAATGGCAAGCCCCTCCAGTATTATTGCCAGGAAAATTCCATGGACAGGAGCCTGGCGGGCCGCAGTCCCAGAGGTCACAAAGAGCTGGACATGACAGAGCGCACGCAGGCACACCTCAGGATGGGCGTCCCGGGTGGCTCGGTGGTGAAGGATCTGCTGGCCAATACGGGAGACATGGGTTTGATCCCCCGGGTGGGAAGATCCCCTGGAGATGGAAATGACAACCCACTCCAGTATTCTTGCTTAGGAAACCCATGGACAGAGGAGCCTGGCAGGCTACAGTCCATGGGGTCACAAAAGAGTCAGACACGACTTAGGGACTGAGCAATAGCGACATACCGTAGAATACTGCTGCTGCTGCTGCTAAGTCACTTCAGTCGTGGCCGACTCTGTACGACCCCATAGACGGAAGCCCACCAGGCTCCCCCGTCCGTGGGAGTCTCCAGGCAAGAAACTGGAGACCATAGAATACTACTAGGCAATAAAAAGCAATGGAGTATTAATAACACGCAGCTGCGTGGATGCATCTCAAAGTAGTTACGCTCGGTGAAAGAAGCCAGACAAAAACCAGTCCATAGTGTGTGATTCCTATTCATGTAAAGGAACACATGCTCATACACACAGGTTTTTTTGGACAAATCTTATTATGCATAAATTGTGTTTCTTGCTTTTTCAGTCTAAGTTAAGTCCATTTTAATCACATGTTTGAAATTGTAAGTGCTATCCATGTTGTCCCTGATTTTTATAAAACTTCAATTTTAGCGAGTCACTTTTTGAAATGACAGACATTTCCAAATGTTCTATTTGGAAAGCTGAAAATAGGGGTTTTTTGAGAATGAGTTGAAGAGCCTTACAGTTTGTTAATACTTTTTAATGTTTGTTATTTTAGTAAATCATTAATATTGTTAATTTATTAATATCATCCAGACTCCACAGCTGCATTGTGACACATAACGCTATTCTTTAGTTGTCTGGTGTATGTGCTTGAACATTTTGTGTTTGACAGTCTAACAGATTCTCACTTGTATTGTAGGGTTTTAGCAGCCACAGAAGAGAATAGCAAAGCAAAGCAATCAGACTCAGAAAAGTTGGAATTGGATATCAGAAAACTGCAGCAGGAACTAGACCAACTAAACAGAAACAAAGTCTCACTGCACAAAGACACCGCAGCCGTGCAGCAGCAGCTCCAAGGTGAGAGAAGGCACGGCGGGAGAGATGGCTGTCTTCCTTTTGCTAGATTCTTTTTTTAATTGTTTGCTTTCTTATTACAGAAATAGATCATGCTACAGGGCATGGGGTTTCTTTTAGAAGTGAGAAAAATGTTCTAATATTAGGTATGGTGATGGTTGAACAACTCTGAATTTACCAAAAGCCATGAAATTGTACACTTTAAATGGGTGAAATGCATATGTGAATTACATCTCAGTAAAGCTGTTTAAAAAAAAAAAGAATTCATATTCCTTAGAGAACAATTTTAAAACATAGCAAAGTGACAAAATAAAAATTACTATTGGACCACACTCTTCAGAGATAATTTCTACTAGCAGTGTAGTCAATATCCTTCCAGATTTTTCCTTGAGGTGTGGTGTTTGTGTATAGATTTAAAAGCAAAAATGGAAATAACATATTTATGACCAAATCTTTATAAATCCTCATGATTGTTTGTTTATAAGTTACTAAGTGATTCCAGCCAACAGCATGCTTGTTGAACACTTCCCGTGTCCTGGGCATGATTACAGATGTTTCATCTGCATTTTATCATTTAATTCTTATAACATTTTTATGAGGTAGAAACTATTATTTCACCCATTTAAAGTTAAGCCAACTTAAGCCTAGTTTCCTTGGGACTTGCTTAAGCGAGAAGTGACTTGCTCAAGCTCACCCAGTTAGTAAGTGACAAAACCAGTCTATAAAATTTATTTTCAATTTGTCTTCTTGAAAGGTTGTACCAAATTTACATTGTTATCAGCAGTGTGGAAGGTACCTGTTTTTAAACCACGCACCTCATCAACACTAGGTATTGTGTGTGAATTTTTTTATCATGAGGTTTTGAATGTGTAAATCTTTTTTTTTTTTAGCATGTAAGTCTTTAAAATGCGTCAGGCTCCAAGCCCAGATCTGGCTTGCGCATGTACCTCTCTCTTGGCCTTGAATAAGATAGGGTGGCGTAGTCACCTGTTATGCCCTAACAGAAGGAAGTATAAATTCATTTTCAGTCTATATTTTTAAGGGGACCGATGGGAAACTGGAAAATGTATACATATGTATTTCTTATTCTATGTAAATGTTATTTCTGTAGAAAAACGAGAAGCAGTAAACTCATTACAGGAGGAACTCGCAGATGTCCAAGACCGTTTGAACCTAGCGAAGCAGGTGAGCCTGGCAGATGTGACCCTCTAGTCACGTCCTGCGGGTGCGCGGGTAGTCGTTTGAAATAACAAATCAAAGAGGCTGGTTCCCTCTCGCATGAGCAGGTCCCATAGAGCCATTTACTTAACACAAATGTAATATGTACAACACCTTTGATGCAGAGCAGTAATTTTCTAGTTTATTTTAGCCCTAGAATTCTCCATTCAAACAGTGTTTTACTCAAAGCTAGTAAGTAAGGGGTGGTGGCTAGAAGAGCCCAATAGTTGGTTCACCGCCATTCTGAGGGCTTCAGGGACCAGTGGACCTTCCTTCCCCATGGCACAAGTGAGGTCTTTATGCTTCTCAGCATCTTCCTGCAGTAATTCAATATTGTCGTGTGAGATTATTGCCAGAATCTGAGTTTCAAAGAACCTTAAGCAAGCTTTAGACCTTAGTTTCTACTCTGTAAGTTACGGGTTAGATTAGACATCTAAATGCTCTTCCTTCTACTTTAAGATTCTGTGTTTCTAAGATGTATGAAACTGAAAGTGTTCTGTCCTTTAAAAAGTCTTACACGGGTTCTTATGAACATTTTCTGTGTTATTAGAAATATGGTAACTTTTCCAAAAGTGTTTAATTAGGGTTCTTTGAAGAAAGAAGTCTTTATTGTTTTCTGATTTTTTTTAACCTGTATAAATATTTCAGATGGTAACAAAACCATGACTTTAGGTTCAATTTCAATCAGAGTTAAGGCTTGTTCACAGCTTTTCTTAATCTTAGCAATCCTGTGAGGTGGGTGTTGTTTTTTTCCCACCTCAGTGACAAGATGGCTAAATTTCGGAGGAAATGAGTCTCTTGCTGAGGTTCTGACATCTCTGTCATCTTAGGTACTAAAAAGAGGGAAGTCAGTGATTAAATTGAGCTCTGGGTACCTGGATAATAAAGGATATGGAGCTTTTAGGCTTTCGTTTTGTCGGACTCAGTAGACAGATGCAGCTGTGGCACCAGCCACCTATAGTGAGGGTGGTTTTGTCCATAGTTTCCATTTGTTCTTTGACCCGAAGGACCTGCTCCACACCACCAAGCGCCAGGATGTACTGCTTGGCGAGCAGACCAGGCTCCAGAAGGACATCCAAGAACGCGTAAAGAAGTTGGAAGTCTGCCAGAAAGAAGAGGAAGCAAAACAACAGCAGCTGCAAGGGCTTCAGAAGGAGGTGGAGGAGAACAGGACCGAACTGGCCCGGCAGGAAAGGGTACCGCACACCCCGGGCGTCCCATGAGAGGAAGCGCTTCATCCCTGGCGTGCGCTTTCCTCCCCTGGCAGAGCGCTGCTGGGAGGCATCCCGCCTCGGGTCTCGCTCCCCGTACCTGCCCTGTGTGACCTGAGGGGGATCTTACACCAACTCTTTGACTCCCTTGGCATTAATATTATGGACCATTAAGACTGTAGAACAGGCCCCAAAAAGAATCTTGGTGGCCCCGTGTCAGTTCCTGCTTATTCCCTCTTCACGTGCTAGCCAAATCGTTTTCCAGTCCCTGCTCGGTCCCCTTTGTAAAGAGAACTCACTCTCAATCACTATAGGCTGTTTTCTACTTTCTGTTCGAACTGGAATCTGACTACTGTCCGTGAAGAGTCCCTCGACTAACTAAGGTTGTTCTCTAATAAGACGTTTCAGAGACTCCAGAAAGAGAGAGAAAGTGAGGAAAAAAAATTAGAAGCCAGTAGAGCGACCCTGCAGGAGCAGCAGCAGCAGCTGGAAAAGGAAATAGCAGACCAGAAGAGCACGCTGGACCGGGTGCTCACCCAGCTGCTGGGGGCTGAGGAGCGTGTCAGGACTCTGCAGGAGGAGGAGAGGTGGGGTGAGACCCTGCAGAAGACGCTCTCCCAAACCCGTATGTATCCTGGAGCGCTGCGCCGAGGGTGGGGGAATCTGCTGAGTGTCTTAGGAAGCGTGTAAAGGAGTCCCGGGCCTTGGCCGGAGCCCAGACAGGAGGCAGGACCGGCGTGGGGGAAATACAGCCCCTCACTCTGTCCTCCTGGTCCTGCGAAAGAAGAGGGAACGGGCCCAGAGGGCACAGAGAGTCTGTCTTTACGGAGACGGAATTTGATCCCGACACGGTCCGGGCTTTTTCTTTGACTGTACCACTTTCTTTGAGACTGCTCTTTCAAGGAAGTGGAATATTAAGGCAAAGAAGTGCCAAAGGTGCCCTAAAGGCTTTCTATAAAAGTACATTAATTCTGAGCTTTGGAACAATGATCCATTTCATCTCAACTTGTTACAAAAAACAATATTAACAGTTCTGTGATACAGTTGTTGGCCATTGGGTCTGTTTATTCTTTTGAGCCATACATAAATGAAGTTGACTCCAGGGCAAAAGATGGTTCTTACGTCAGTAAATGAATTTTTTTTTTCTTAGACTTCAGGTTTTAATAATGCTCAGAAAATGTTGCCCTCCCTGCGGGGACTGTGAGCACTTGAGCTTTGAAAGGGTTATTGCTCCTTTTTCCCTGGGGACTCTCGATTCAGACCCAACCATTTCATTTTGAAACAAACCTAGATATGCTGAGTCTGACCATGCCAGAGGTGTGAGAAGTGAAATCTGGGCAGGGTGTTGCTTTACAGAGGTTGATTAGAAAAGTCTGTGTTAAATATCACTGTTGTGTATAAGCATCTATTGAGTCTCCTCACCATGTACTAGGTGTTTGTATGCATGATTCCCATTAAATACCAGGAAGTAGGTTCCTTCTACAGAAAATAAGACTCAGGCCATTCCAAATCCTGTGTCCTTTTCCTGGACTGCCTCCCATGAAGGAAGAGATACTGTGCACTCCCCTTTATTTAAAAGCTAGGTTTATAACAAGTGCCCCAGGGGCTTCCTTGGCCATCCAGTGATTGCCTCTGCTCTTCCAATGCAGGGGGCACAGGTTCAATCCCTGGTCGGGGAACTAAGATCCCACGTGCCCATGGAGCAGCCAAGAAATTAAAAAGGGGAGAAAGGACTTGGATAGATGGTCAATAAGTAAGTACATAAATAAATAGCACTTCAGTGGTCTGTTCCATGTTCCTTGCACCTCACAGAATTGGTGCTGTCTGGTCTCAAAGACTCAAAAGAGAAAAGGGTAGCCGTCTGTCACTTTGGAATCAGGTCCTTCAGGAACAAATTATATCAAAAGGCAGCCTTCTCTGAACCTTTTTCTGGGCCGCCGGTGTGGGTCAGGGGAGACTTAGACAACCAGCTGATGGAAGAAAGTGCCTAAGTGAGCGGCCTGTCGTGCAATCTGCCGTTAGCCGGCCCAGGGCCTCAGGCTAAACTACCTGAAATACCATTTCAGAACGACAGCTCTCAGAACGGGAGCAGCAGTTGTTGCAAAAGTCAGCTGAGCTACTGGCTCTTCAGAAAGAGACGGACTCTATGAGGGCAGACTTCAGCCTCTTGCGAAACCAGTTCTTGACAGAGAGAAAGAAAGCCGAGAAGCAGGTAGCCAGCCTCAAGGAAGCGCTCAAGACCCAGCGCAGCCAGCTGGAGAAGAACCTTCTCGTGAGTACCCGCTGCCCAGCCTGGCAGCTTGTGAGGAGATGATGCTTTTCAATTTTTAACTAGAATACAGCTTCCATGTAGAGAAAGTAAATGACCTGGCAACACAGTCCCTAACCCAGCTGTTGTTTTTGGTACATCTGTGCATAGTTTGTGCCTGAAGCTAATGGTAGATTTTGCCTGAGTCTGGGCTCAGCCCTAGAGGAGTTGGCTGGCTGGCTGGAACGCTGGTCAGAGGCTCAGACAGCAGCCTCGGCGAGCCAGCCTCTGCGCACCGCTCCAGCAGGGGCGCGGGGGTTGGGGCGGGAGAGCTCCTGAAGACCCTCGTCCCCAGCTCAGCAGGGGCGCAGGGTCTGGGGGCGGGAAAGCTCCTGAAGACCCTCCTCCCCAGCTGCAGTCTGCGCTCACAGGTTCTCTCCTCATGCCCTTTTTGGTCAGCGTCAGCTTTAATAATCATTATTCTAAAACTAGGACGCTCAGTCTGTCACGCTCTCATCCCTGAGATAAATTGTGGGTGTTGGTACCCAGATGAGTTGAAAACAGTTTACGATGCCTAGAGACCGATGGGCAGTGAGAGGGGCTGCCCCAGAAGAGGGTTCCCGAATGCCCCGGAGGAGTCCTGTCGCCCTGCAGCGTGAGTGTTGCTCTCCAGCCACGGATACTTCCCAGAGAGCGGTAACACTTACAGCCAGCGACGTGCAACATGGTTGTGACGAGAGTAGGCAGACGTCAGGATTTTAATCCTCCCAGGAGCCCTGTGACGGTGGCTCACGTCTCACAGACGGGGGAGGGTAACCTGGTATCAGTGATAACATGGCACATCTAGGATTCAGGCTTTCTACTCCCAGCTCTACCACCGCTGCTGCAGGAGGCTGGTCAGTCAGCCCTTTATAGCTGGAACCCAGACAGGAAATGAAACCTCAGAGCCAGTGAGTGTGTCAGGCAGCAGCGCACCCCTCCAGAGCCCTTCTCCTCCCTTGCTAGGAGCAGAAGCAGGAGAACAGCTCCATGCAGAAGGAGATGGCGACTATCGAGCAGGTGGCCCAGGACAACCATGAGCGCGCCCGGCGCCTGATGCAGGAGCTCAGCCTGATGCAGCAGGAGTACGCGGAGCTCAAGAAGCAGGTGCGCCCGCAGCCCGGGGCGCGCGGAGCTCATCTCCCAGCAGCGCTCATGCGAGGGGCGCCTCTCTGTGAAAACTGTCAGACTAGTGATCAAACTGTCCTTCTCGTTTTGAAATTCAGAACTTTCCCCAAGAAGAAAGTATTTATTCAAGAGACACTTTTAAAATGCCCCCAAGATACACTTTTGAAATGCCTTAAGTTCACCCAACTTAAGTTTTTGAAAGAAAAATGGCAGTTCTTCAGCATAAAATTTTATCATGTCCCAAAGTGCTGTGTTGAAATACTAGATTTTATGCCAGAAACAAGTCTATAAGAGACAAACTCCCACGGAAACCTCTGATCGCCTGTTGTGCAGCCAGGCAGAGGAGAGAACGGTTTACCCTCGGTGGAGGGTCTCACCCTAGACCCCCTCGTGCCCCTCAGGCAGTGTCAGGGGCTGGGCCGTCCCAGAACTCTCTAGTCAGGCTGCGCGGGCCACTCGAGTCACCCTGCTACACTCGGTCCTTTGCATAGCCCCATGTGGCCATTTAGTGTCATCTGTTCCTATAACCCACCCTGCCAACACACACGTGCACACACACACGCCCACCCCTTTGGCTCAAGAAAAACTTACTTTTAAAGGCCCCTCGGCCTCTGTAAACTTGGAAGGGCAGTTAGCAGCGGGTGTGACTGTAATGTCTTCACCGTGCTCTTTAAAGGCCCCTCAGCCTCTGTAAACTTGGAAGGGCAGTTAGCAGCGGGTGTGACTGTAATGTCTTCACTGTGCTCTTTATGGGGAGAGCCACAGAGTGGTCTCAGGTATCTAACACAGTCCATAGCACCTGAGGAAACCGCCAGACTCCCCACACCACCAGATTCTTCACATGCAAAATAAAAACAGTCAATCAGACCTTTTCAAAGCCCCTTTCAGTGTTAACATTTATAACCTAGACTTACAGCCTGTTTCAGTAAATAGCCCCTTTCTCATTTGAGTACCACTGCTGCTGCTGCTGCTGCTAAGTCGCTTCAGTCGTGTCCGACTCTGTGCAACCCCATAGACGGCAGCCCACCAGGCTCTGCCGTCCCTGGGATTCTCCAGGCAAGATTACTGGAGTGGGGTGCCATTGCCTTCTCCATTTGAGTACCACTAAGGTGCTTCATATAAATTCTCACGTAGCTCTCACATTTCAGGATACAAGAGGTTTAGAAGTTAGCTAGCTTGCCCTAAGTCATACTGGTAATGTTTATTGGAAATGAGATTGGAACCCAGCTCTGTCCAGCTGCAGAGAGACTGACTTCTACAGTCTAGGCCACCTTCAAGCAACACCATCCCATGCTTTTCTAAATGGGAGTTGCTCCAGTCAGAATGCCAGTAAAATCATTTACTTGGTAGCTTAGAGATTCTTGAGTAGCTGGAAAAATTGCAAATTTTTACAGTTCCAATCATAATAAGTAACATTTGTAAGTCTTTCAGTATATGATACATGTATTTAAAATATTAAATCGTTAAGTAACGATAACAGTTCAGTTCCAATACCTGGTGGTATTTGACTCTCACTCGCCCTTTAGATGGTAAACCAAAAGGACTTGGAAAGAAGACAAGTAGAAATCAGTGAAGCAATGAGGACACTTAAGTCTGAAGTGAAAGATGAAATCAGAACCAGCCTGAAGAATCTCAACCAGTTTCTTCCAGAACTGCCAGCAGACCTGGAGGCTATTTTGGAAAGGAACGAGCACCTAGAAGGAGGGTTGGAGAGCTTGAAAGAGAACTTTCCATTTGCTGTGAGTGAGAAACCATCACCTTTTGAAGAGAAACTGAATTTTTCTCACGTTCACATAATGGTAAGGGTTTATTTATCCTGCTGTTCTCTGGACTTCGTAAAAGGGCCCTTTGGTTCCCACCTCCCCCAGATAAGTTCAGACATAGACGTGAGGGTGGGAGGAGGGCAAGGTGGGTGGGTTACTGATGGCGGGCGGTGCTCAGAGACTGTCTGATGGGTTCCCTTTTCCTCTGAAAAGGATGAACACTGGCGTGGAGAAGCTCTCCGGGAGAAACTGCGTCACCGTGAAGATCGACTCAAGGTTGCCCTTTTTAAAGAAAAAAAAAGGATAAGATGCTTGGCATGTTGAGGAGAGTGGGGGAAACTGCTCTGTCGCAGCTGTCCCAGCAGTTTTATAGATGGCACGTTCGAAGCTCAGAGAGGGTGGCGTCGCAGTTAGCAGCAGGGTCAGGGTTCGGAAGCGCGAGTTCTGGTGCTCAGCCTGGGGTTCCTTACCCCGGGTGATGCTGCTTTGCCTCAGCCGAAACTGACAGGACCTGCAGACAGAAGACGCGGTGATGAAGACAAAGCTCACAGGCCAAGGGGCAAGGATTGGGAAAAGCAGGAAGGCAGGCTTGGGTGTCAAAGAAGAAGCTGTTGGGCTCAGGATATGTTGAACTTGAAGGCTTCATGAGACACACAGGGAAGGATGTCTGTCTGTAGGCAGCTGAAAATAGGCGTCTGGAGTTTAGTCGTAAGGGCTGACCTAAAAATTTGGGGGTGAAGAGTGTAGTGGGGAGTTGAAAAATGAGAGTGGGCGGATGGAACAAGAGAGGAGAGAATGTGTCCTTGGAGAAGGGCCACTCGCATCTGGGGCCGCGGGGGAGCCACGTGCAGGTCCGAGCGCGAGAAGGCCCTTAACACCAGACAGCCTCCGGCCACACGTGGCGGTTTCAACGGAAATCCAGGTTAAAAATTCAGTTCGGTTACCACATCTCACGTGCTCGACAGCCACACATGACTAGTGGTTACTATAGTGGGCAGCAGATATAGAACATGGAACATTCCTGTTGTCACAAAGTTCTGTGGGACAGTGCTTGCCGTCAGTTTTAATTAGAGGATCATTTCAGAGGCCAGAAAGCAGTGTGGGGTGGAGGACTCCATACACTGAGACACTCTGAAGATACCAAGCATAAACCAGTCCTCTAAGTCTGAACAGTAAGGAGAGATGAGGCAGGCATCTCCCGAGGGGGATGCTGGAATCCCGGGTGTTGGGGGGTGGCGCGCACAGGCCGGGGCCAAGGTCCATTGCACAGAGGAGCCTGGTGGCCCCGCCCCCCCTTTTAAGTTTTGACGACGAGGAGTTTCAGCAGCCACTTCTGTGTCCTGACGGTCAGATCTGCCTTGCAAACATTAAACGTGAGGGAGCTGCTCAGTACTAGTCCTGACACGTTCCCTCCGTGTAAAGCCCTAAGCCTTCCCGTACCGCTCGCAGGCCCAGCTCCGACACTGTATGTCCAAGCAGGCAGAAGTGTTGAGCAAAGGGAAGCGTCAGACCGAGGGCACGCTACACAGCCTGAGGAGGCAGGTCGACGCCTTAGGGGAGCTGGTCACCAGCACGTCTGTGGAGTCCACGTCGTCAGCCAGTCTGTCTCAGCTCGAATCGTCCCTTGCAGAGGACTCCCATCTTGGACCAAGTCAGGTAGGAGGAGGCTCTTCACAAGTGGTCTGACTTGTACACGGAAAGTCCCTGAAAGCTTTGAGGCCCACAGCCTAGAGTAGACTCAGGACACAAAAAAATGAAAAATGAAAGTGAAAATCGCTCAGTCCTGTCCAACTCTGCGGCCCTATTGACCATACAGTCTGTGGAATTCTCTAGGCCAGAATACTGGTGTGGGTAGCTGTTCCCTTCTCCAGGGGATCTTCCCAACCCAGGAATCGAACCGGGGTCTCCTGCATTGTAGGCAGATTCTTTACCAGCTGAGCTACCAGGGAAGCCCGAAGGGCATCAGTTTCCCCAAGATGTGAAGGTGGAAGGACACAAATGTCACCTTCAAATCTCGGGGAAAGTTGTCTGAGGGAAGACTCACAGAAGTTCTCATGGTCCCTGGGGAAACTGGAATCAATTGGTTGGTAGTAGATGTGTAAAGAGGATGAGCTGATGATTTAGGAAATCAGCTAGGAAACAGGGACATAGTTGATTCTCCTATGGAGGCGTTCCACTTTCGGATTTCCTTATTGTCTATTTGGTAAATATAAAGGGTTTAGGGAATTCCCTGCTGGTCCAGTGGTTAAAGACTGTGTTCCCACTGCCGAGGGCCTGGGTTCAACCTCTCGTTGGGGAGCTAAAATCCCATACGCCATGTGGCACAGTCAAAAATAGAAGAGTTTAGACCTCTGAAGCCAACTGTGTCCCAGTTTAGTCTGTCCGCTTGGGAAAGGTGGTTGTGCCAATTGCTAGTCCTAAGCGAAGTTTGAGCACAGTTTGAACTCTTAATTGAGAGTCTATTAAAAAAAAAAGCACAACACTGGATTTCACAGGTTTTTCTGTGTGAGACCTAGATGAGGTTAGTAATTATTTAGGAGGAACATAAAATATATTCATGGAATCTGTAAGTAGTAACACAGTGTTCCTGTCAGACAGATAAGAGCTACCGTTTTGCATGCCTAGTGTGTGTGTGCGGTGGCTCAGCGGTCAAGAATCTGCCTGCGATGTGGGATCGATCCCTAGAGGTCAGGAAGATCCCCTGGAGGAAAGCATGGCAACCACTCCAGTATTCTTGCCTGGAGAATCCCACGGACGGAGGAGCCTGGCGGGCTACAGTCCACACAGTCGCAGAGAGTCAGACATGACTGAAGCGACTTAGCACGCACTGTGTGTGTGTACTAAACACTTTACATGTATTGCCTCATTTATATCCTGGGGACTAGGATTTATTCTTCTATATAGGTAAAGAAATTGTAGAAAACAAAAAATGATGTCAAGGTCATAGCGAAAGACAAAAGACAAAACCAGGATTTAGAGGCTGATCTGTCTTTACCACAGAGCAGTGTATTGTGTGTATTGTGTGTCTGAGCCACAAGAACATTCAAGGCCAGTTTGCATCTTTAATAGACACACAGCTTGTTCATTAGCAGCAGAGCCAAGATTTGAATATGATCACCTTAAATCTTTCATGGTAGGACCCAAGTCAGATACAGGCCAAAACCATCATGGGCCCCAGGGCAGGCCGTGAGGAAGAGGGTCAGAGGCACAGAGCATTACAGAGCTGACGACCCTGGAGGGGAGAGCCCGGCGGAGTGGGAGACGGGTGCGCAGGGGCTTGGGCGCCGCTTGTCTTCAGCTCACGTGGCGGCCGGAAGACCTGAGGCGCCCAGGTCCAGGAGGGGAGCAGGCAGTGGTAGAGGCAGTGCCTAGCGCGCGGCTCGTTAGAATGACGCTGGGCTCCGGAGTCTGTGGGGTGAAAAGCTGAACTAGGTTGGAGTTAGCGGGCTGGCTTCTGAGCGTAACGTTTTATCTTCCTTCTCTTCAGAGCTCCTTCCGTCAAGTTCTACAAGGTCCATCGCAGTCAGTAGACAGTTACCGACACTGATGCTGTCCTCAGCTTCCTGCTCACGGGGTACGTTACAAAACGTTCTTTTATTTATAAATAACTAGCACTTTCAATTGGCAGATGTTGAATTCTAGCTTATCATACTCTTAAGAAAAGTAACCGTCTAACTTTTATCCTGGGTAATTTTGTATGGTGGTTCATCTTAAAAACATTTTTCCAAAGAAGTACTCAAATATGTATTTTACCTGTTAGCCATGATGCTATCATCTGGTTCTGTGAATTTAGTTAAAACCTGTTTTTACCGTTGCAGGAATTCATCCTTAGTACCTTCTCATCGTGTTGTAGGACGAGTGGCTCAGCCAGATGGGGGAAGACGATCTTGCCTGAATAGGAGGAGCAACCTTCTCCGCTGCCCCAGACTGCAGAGTTAGGACGCCACTTGGTTTCACCAAGATCCAGTCAGTTCAGATGCTGAGAACTCCACTGTAGTTTATCCCACTTCTGGTTACTGTGTGAGTCACCTGTACACATGGGAACACTGTATCCAATTTAAACCAGGGGCTTACATGGCTGAGGGTTTTCTTTTTTTAACCTTTGAAGTGTGTTATTATAAAACCAGTGCTGATCTGAATCTATAAACTGGTAAAATCTAGTTAGAAAGGTTAAAAACATACTTAAGCTCCTCTTTATTTATAGTGCCAAAAGTTATTTTTGGATTTGTTTAAAATCTATTTTCATATGAAAATAAAAGATAAAAAAAATTTGAGTCTGACATCTGACTTTACATTTCACGGATCTACAGTAAACCCATAAATTTTTTACCCTAATTCCAAGAAAATGTCAAGTCTTTCGAATGGTTTTCCATCTCTGTCTGCAGGTTGAAGTATGTTGTATCCATCAGTGAATGTATTTTACCACTTGAGAATACCTATTATAAAACTGTAATATATACTTCAGATATACATACTTCAGATGCCTTTCCTCAACAAAAAATATTCTTTGGTGGAAAATTAGAACTTTGGAAAAATCTGTGTGCATTTTTAGTTGTTCAGTCACATCTGACTCTTTGCGACCCCCATGGACTACAGCCCACCAGGCTCTTCTGTCCATGGGATTATTCAGACAAGAACACTGGAGGTGGGCTGCCATTTCCTTCTCCGGGGGACCTTCCTGACCCAGGGATCGAACCCGAGTCTGCTGCACTGGCAGGCGGATTCCTTACCCCTGAGCCGCCGGGGAGGCCCTTGGAGAATCTGATCCGGGGGTAAATGCAAATTGTGTTCAGACCTTAGGACTGTTTTAAAATATTCCCAAGAACTATTTTCTAGGTTCCTAGACACCTTCTGAACCAGAACAGGTATTATATACCATGTTACTCTATATAGAATAGCGCTCTTCTCTGACCACCTACTGAGGTTCATATTCCTAAGAAGTTGTTTGCCTAGAGCTGGACCATTAAGATCTGGGATAGCGACTGACATGGGATAAATATGATTAAAGACAGTGAAAATGGCATAAAATTTATGAACACTCAGTAAGTTCTAAAAAACATCTATTTCCAATATAAAATTGATTTGTCTTTTGTACTTACATTCTTTGTTTCATTTTCACAAGTCTTGGCAAAATGCTTAAAAGCCTGGCCTATTTAACAGTTATTGAAACCCTTCAAAAGGACAGTATCCTGGTCTGTCCACGTGCTGAATGAGGGTCAAATATTTTCTTCCTAAACTGCCACACGAACAGGAATCATTTGGTCTTGTTAAGGGTGTGAACTGAGCCACATGTTTATAAGAAAAGAGCACACTTAAAACAAGTGTGTGGAGAAGTTCCCGAAACTCTAGTCTTATTGAATTAGAAGATAATTCATGTATGAAGCCAAACACGTGGTCTCAAAAGACATCTTTCCGAAGAAACTCGACTCCCTCTAACTAGTGTTATGTAAATATCACCAACCATCCCCCCCCCCCAAAAAAAATCAAAATCACTGCATCAAACACTTTATTGTCCATGAAAAATACTTGAACATCATACTGGAATGTCTAACGCATCGAGTACTGAGCACCAATTACTAATCAGGGCCTCACAGGTGCAAGGGCAACAAGGAACCCAGAAAAGCAGGTGACCACACAAGTAATAAGCTCTCCAGGGATTAAAAATTAAAAGAATTTCACATTCTCTCCAAGGTGTACTTGCCCATTGTCTGGCACATAGATGTTACAACGATCCGCCCCTCTCTTTTTGAGCACCCAAGTTTATTACAGGGGATTGATTACACATGCAAATGACAGAATCTGGTCCCAAGCAGAGTCAAGGGAGAACAGGGTCAGCCACCAGACGTGCTGATCCCACGCTGAAAAAGGCCGAGAACGACTGCAAGTGTGATCTGAATACATGGGCCAGACCGGAGCTCCGTTACTGAGTGACGTGGATTTATATGCTACTTACATAGACTTCTCTTTTTAAACAATTAAGGACAGTTCTGCAATAAAAACTGGCAACTTAATGCCAAATAACTATTTGCCTGAAGAAAATATGAAATCCTGTTATAATTTAGAAAATAAGGCAAACAATTTTAACTTAATCTAGATACAGGTACTTTATTTACAAATATTCAGATTAATAGCATTTTGTTACATCCAATGGAAGAGTACAGCAGTCTGAGTGAATCCTGCCGCAGACACAGCTGAGACCCGCTGTAACCGACTTCGGGGATCAGGGTATTGCACCTCAACAAGCCACAGTCTTCAGTCTGTGATTGCTACCTTATACCCCAGTGGGTGGTTCGTTTGTTTTGTTTTTGTAAATATATACATACATACCAGCAGGTCATGGTCCCTGGGTGAGTCCCTTGTGATGCAACAGTGTAAGCAAAACGGATCACTGTAAGTCCTTAACAGAATATACCGGATATACTCCAGGTATCTTGTTTTTTAAAAAAGTTAAACAAAAGACAAAAATAAAGATGAGTCCACAAATTAACCAAATCCTATTTTCTGCACATTCCAGTTTTGGCTTTTATTTAACATTGACTATACAATACTCTGGTACTACCACGTTTACAACCCAGAAAGCAGTATTTTTTACTTTAGTGTCTGTAAATAGGGATTTAAAATGTGTATTTTAAACACAGCAGTTGAGCTGAGGGTGCATTTTATATAATACACTGAGGTTTACCTCTCCTACTTCAAATAACTTCTCAATTCTCATCCTGAACCATAAACTCAATTAGGAATCGATCAACAGAAGTAAAGAACTTGGTAAAACCTAAGTGTGTTGTCTAAAGAAATAAGATCGTTTCCCTTGCAATACAGTATTCTGTCAGTGGCCACACCACTAGTGCAAAGTAGTAACTGACTTTCTATCAGTACAAACACTGAAACACCATTACAAACACTTTCCCCTTTACAAAACAATTTATGCCAACATGACATAAATATACTAAGAATACAAGGGGTATCTTAAATTATTTCACTGTAGTGTTAAAAATGCACTATTTAAAATCCCTTAACAGCAGACCTGCAGTTCTGGCTGTCTGGTTCAGAATCTTACCATTCCAAGATACAGGTATAAAAGCTTAAAATGTGCAATAAGAAACCCAGCCTTTTTTCTTCTTCTATACAGTAAGGCAAGAAATGCAGCCTGTAATGCAAAATGTTTACAAAAGAGAAAAGCAGGTTAGCACATTGTTGATTGCACAAGAACAGTTAAGAAAATCAGCAGGTAAGCCACAGTGCAAAGATGGAACAAAATCTGCTAGTGTTAACCCTCTCACGCCAGGAGCTCTTTCCAGCATATGTCCCCAGACACTGCCGGCACCAAAGGGCGGAGCCAGTATATCGTGTGAGCAGGTGTGTCTCTCTCCTCGTGTGAAGTGGAAGGGAGTAACATGGTCACATATAGGTCCTACTGTACAAACTGGTATTTTATACTGTTCCAAGGCCAGTAATCAATTTATTTTCTTCATTAAAATAATATACACAGAATGTATTGTTAGTTCGGTTCCTTCAAATTTTATACATATTTACTTTCTGCTAAAGAGAAAAAGATAAAATGGTGTAAAAAAAAAAAGGATAAAGCTATTAATTAAGCATAAGAAAAAAGATAAATGGATATTTTCGCTGTGCAAGGCTAAGACAGAAGCAAACCGCCTTAAGAAAAATGCCACCCACACAACAGGGAATTTATCCGACAAAAACAAAAGGCTTTGAAGAACCCTTTCTGTATCATCAGAAGTCATTTCACAGCAATAAATTTATGGGTTACAACAGACATACCTGAACAGTTAAAGATGGGAAGAAAGCTTAAGATATCATCAAATTAAACCGTACAATGAGACAAAGCCTTGCCAAAAAGAGGGAGGGGTAAAAAATCAAGTCCAGCATCAGTGCTCAGTTTAAATCATGGATTGGTGACATACCTATCACGAGGACAATCAAGGGGAAAAAAAATGTAGATTCACCATGCAGGAGAGATTTATTACTCTACTTGCCTTTGATAACCTGATTACATCTAGTTGTTTAGCAGTTTAGTATTGTGTTAAACTGTTTTTACAACAGAGTTGTTTTTTTTTTTTTAATTAAATCCAGTAAGATGTACAGAAGACAGTGAAGCAGTAAAAAGTACTGCTTCCAACAGACAGAGGTGAAAGGGGAACTGAGAGCCACGCGAGGAGGTCACTAGCAGCCGCAGCCTTCTCTCTGGGGCTGTGGCTCGCTGGTTAGCCGGCCGCCCTGCGGGGCTGAGGGTTTGTGCTGCACACCGGACTCAGCGGCGTTCAGGTCCAAGCTCCCGTCCTGAATGTTCTGGTAGATCTTCTTGGCGGCCTCAAGGAAAGCATCTTCCACGTTCTCGCCCCTAAGAGGCAATCGACAACTTTACTGGCAAACCATAGCTTTCTACAAAACATAAGACATTATACACTGACCTTCTGCTAACCTTTAGTCAACTGCCATGATGTCTTCAACTTAGCCACTGTCATCTAATAAGGGATTACCAGAAGCCTGAGCTAAGAGAACAACATGGGAAAATATTTTCTGTGGAAAGCATATAAACAATCCTAAGAGCTCTTTCTACAAACCCAATTTGAAACTGTATATGCTCTAATCATTAAAATGCTATATACTAACATGTAACAATAATTAAGCAGGCCATAATAGGGGGTACTCTAAACAGAAATAAAATTATCTCCAAACAGTATTCCAGGATTTGTATGGTCTGATTAGCCAAGCATAAACTATACTGTTCTTACCATGCTTAGCCATGTTCATGTTTGGTATTGGCCCTTTTAGGACCAACAGTACAGATGAGGCTAAACAAAAAGGGGCTAGTTTCTCACCACTACAAGGAGTATTTGACTTAATAAATGAAGAACTATGATGGGAGTCCTGGGGTTCAATAATGAACGCAGAATAACAATTAGAAATGTTAATTATGCTTCTAATCCCTCTTAAGACGTTGAATATTTCCTAAAGTCATGCTTTTACTGCAATGAGAAGTATTAAATCAACAGGTTGACCAACCTTGAGTCCAAGATGCCAAATTCAGCCTTGGTTGTAAAGGTCACTTTTAGCCTTTACACAATTTGTGTTAACACAATTTCATTTATTAACCTGTATTACCAATGGGTATGATCAAGGTATAATATTTTAGGGAAAGTAACAAAAAACATTATTTTGAAATGTGAAACAAGCAAAGGGATTTTTGCTGTTTTCCCTGCCATAAGCATTACACATTTACATATTTTGCTGTTTTCCCTGCCATAAGCATTACACATTTACATATTATACATTATATGTACATATACATTATACATTTATATATATGTGATTCTACTTAGAGAAATTTGAATAGAATTAAAAATGATCTATTAATTTTAGTCATACTTACGTTTTTGCACTTGCTTCAAGGAACAATAAACCTAAAAATAAAATTCAGACTATGAAGGACATTTCAAATTAACTCACAAGGACATTCTCTTTAGTGACTTCTAAGTAAAAGTTTCCCATCAGCTTTCAGTACTCCTACCACAGTATTTTATGAAACACTATGAGTCTGAGATGGAGGGAATCTTTATCTCATTAAATAATTCTACTGCCCTCAAAATGAATCTCAAATACAAATGCATTTTGTTATTTCCTCATTCTTCGATTTGAGCAATTTGCACTTAAAAAAAGAAAAAACTGTCAAATAATCTGCATTGATAAAACCCCACTTCTCCTTAGAAATGCTCCCATGTGTGACCCAAAAAAGCCATTAAGTCTCAAAAGAAACCCACCATTTTCTTCAGCAAACTGTTTGGCTTCCTCATACGTCACATCCCTCTGAGCCTCCAGATCTGCTTTATTCCCTATGAGGATTATCACCTGGATCGTAACCGAAAGAGACACGTCTTACACAAAAGTAACCTTTAAATCAGACATGAAAACTCTAAAATCAAAAAATCCGGAGGAAAAGCATGCATGTCTAAAAAGGAAACTAAATACTAGCAATTACCCATCAGACAATGACTAGAGAATCATGAAGGTATCACTGTGAAGAGGGACAGAGGGATGTCCTCCAGGACACTGCCTGGAAGAGAAGGTTTCTGGCTTTCATTACATTTTCCAAAGTTCCTGGGACCCACAGAAAGATTTAAAACTACTAGTTCAACTTCTGAGGCTACAAGTAAGGAAATTAATACTCAAATAAAGCAAATAAGGACTTGTTAAAAGATCACTCAAGAGTCCATGGTAGGCGGACATTAGAATTCAGGTAGAAAACCCGAACTGTGACCTTCAAATCCTGTCCTCCCCTACACTATCCCTAGGTTAGACTAAGTCTGCAGCAACTGATAACAAATGACTGTATCCATGATAGGGGACAGCGGAGGTGGGAGAACGTATGTATAGTGAGTTCAAATTCAACGCAAAATATGTTCCCCTTCAAAACCGATGTGATAGATCCAGATACTTTAGAAACGGATGGTTTCCACTAAAAGGGCTGTCCATCATTAACTTTTTTTCATGTGTAATTTCAGCCCCTTGCCGTCCTTTCAAAAAATGGGTGTCCGTGAACTGTAACTATCTTGACCCAAATGTCAACCTTCAGCACTCTTCCATCAGCGAGGACCAGTTCCCACTGAGGATGGGAAGGTGTTTCCACACACAGTCCACTAGTCCACTAAAGAATAAGGCAGTAACACCTACAAATGAAATCAAGTTTTTAAAAAAATCAACAGTGGTAAAGTCACGATGGCTAAGTAGTACAGGGCCATTATAACAGAGGCACTCAGAGTAAGAAATGCTTGCTTAATGGAAACAACACTGCCTGCTCTCCATTCCTTAAGCATTTCCAAACCATGCTTCCCATCTTCATGAAAGGGGAGGCATAACGTGGCATGCTAACAAGACAGAGGTACAACATACACGATCAACAAAGTTAGAAAGTTTGTAACTTCACACAGAAAACAAAGGCAAAGTTACAGAAAACAACGTTTCCACTGGACCTTAAGAGATTTTTTTTCTTTCTTCTATAAGATCTGGTAAGATTTTAAGCGGCATAAATGAAACAAGAAGGACATGGCTAATTTTTTTTATTACGCTCCTCTAACGACGCTCTACAGTCAGTTGTTTTCTTGCTGTTTTTAATCTTTTACTTGGAATATAACAGAAGATGACACAAGTTTACAGAAGGGTAGAGCCCTTACACACCTTGCACCAGCTTCCCCAATACCAGGATCTTACACACTTACTGCACACTCTCAAAACCAGGAAACTGACACTGGCACAATCTACAGTCCTCACTGAGGTTTCAGTTTTACTGGGTATAGTTCCATGCCATCTTACTGCAGGCACAGACCTGTGTCATCACGATCAGCTTCATCACAAAGGAACTGCTCTGCGCGGCCACCTCACACCTCTCACCCCGTCACTAACCCCTGGCAACCAGACATCTGCTCTCCCAACTCAGTGACTTTTCTTGTTGAGAATGTTTTATATAAATGGAATCATACAGTATGTAGTCGTTTGAGACTGACTTGTTTCACTCAGCACAACACCCACGAGATCTATTTATCTACAGGTGATTCCCTTGTATGGCTGGAGAGTATTCCCCAGAACAGATGCACCAAATTGTTTCACCATTTACCTACTGATAGCCATCTAGGTTGTTTCCAGCTTTTGACTATTGCAAACAAAGCTGTATGAACATTCACCTACAGATTTGTATGTATACCTACAGCAGGTTTAATGTGATAATGGATAGGAAAGTTCCAGACACAGTCCCTGGCATAAAAGGCAAACCATGCTGACTGACTTTCAATATAATTAAGCTGCTGTTCCCTGACGAAAGCCAGTCTTACCACTGGTCCCATCTTTACTAAACCAGGCCACTGCCAGGTTCTGGGGCACAAAGCCAAGTGAGCGCAGGCCTCGCCCGCACAAAGCTCAGTCAGCTGCAGCTCAGCGCCTTTCCTCCCTTGCTCCTGGAATACCCTCCACAGCATCTACCAAAACCTTTTACTCCTTAAGTCCCAGCTCAAACCCCACCTCCTCTGTAAACCTGGTTTCTCCAGACAGCACCGTGCATACTGGGCGCCCCAAACTCACCGCCACCACCCACTACACCAGTCCCCCTATTTCCCAGCTGTTTTCCCTCTGCTTTTCAGTAGTTATCTGCATCCCCACAGGCCACCTCCCCACTAGACTATGACCTTTTATTGGCCAAAGACCCACATTCTTTTTTGCATACTGCAGAGCCTAGCATAGTAGCTAGTCTTTAAAATCTCAAATAAATAACTATCTTTTCAGACTGGCTAACTTTTTATAATACGGAGAACCGTTTTTATTTTTAACTGAAATTTTATTCAGACTTATGTAGTTGTAAGAAATAATAGAGATCCCTAGTACACTTGGCCCAGTTTCCTCTAATGGTAACATTTTATGAAACTAATGCAGATTAAAGTGAAAGTTTCCGATTTCATGGTCTCCATCTGACATGAGATCACCACCCCATGCGTTAACTTGCATTTTTCTTAAACCACAAACATGAACAAAAACCAAGTGGAAGTGCGAAACCTGGCATAATCCATATTTGAAAAAAGGCTTTAGGTCTCTTCAATTAATTTAAGATAAAGATTCTCTCATTCTTGTACCCAAATACAAAAGAAGTCCACTTAGCAAATGGCTTTCCTTTCTGGGTCAACTTAGATCTTAAGCTTTTTGTACAACAGACATCATTCAACTTACAGTATTTGGATTGGTGAGATTCCTTGCATCTGTCAACCAGCTGCTTAAGTGATTATATGTACTTCTTCTGCAAAAATTAAAGTTTATTTTTGTGACTGCCACATACAGTTGCCATTTCAGTAGAAAAAAAAAAGAAACTTCATCAACTATATTTTAAATATACACTTTAAAAGTATTTTTTATTTGACTAGACTGTTACCCTAGAGAATTGTGGAATGTAAACATACACTTTTCAAATATCTAGCCAAACCTTTTGTTTTAAATAAACAACAGTCAACAACTTTGCTAATGACTTACACGTCAGGAGTAAATTATTTACATTTAAAAACATAAACAGACCAATAAGCAGCAAGGAACAAGATAAAAAATTGATGGAAAATAATTCTGAACTCTAAATTTTAAAAACTGGTATTAAGAAGATTAATACATTTGACTGGAAAATGAAGTCCCCAGGTATATCAGAGAGTGAGTTTATCCTAACTGTACACTCTCATTTACCAGCAGCTAAATCATTTGGGGATTCAGAATGCCTTATTTCTCCATTTTCTCCAATCTGAGAGTTTAAAAACTCCTGGCTCCTTTGTATTAGCCAAGTAGGACCTAAGACAGCAAACAAATCCAAATAATTTAAAATAATATAGAGTATACTACTACTATTAATTAGACTTTACCAAAAAGGTCAAAACGTTTTTAAAATTTTGATGGTTAAAAATATTTCTAATTTATACAGACTCACAGAACATTAATCTATCAGGTGAGGCAACAGAGGCCCATAAAGAGGTAGAAATGATTTCAGAGCCAGGTGCAGGACCGTTTACAGACACTGTGTCCTTGAAGTGTTTCGGGTTCAGTCTAGTGAATATATTCCATCATCTCCAGCTGCCAGTGTTCATATAAAATCTGATATACCAAACATTTAATCCTTTCCCAGAGAGAACTGAAAAGAATTCCTTACTCAGATTTTCTTTTTATTGTGCTATATCATATTATACACAAACCACCACCTACATGTCAAAAAAAGTCACATAAAAAATTTTTTCCCAGTTGTTTTCAACTTTTCTAAGTAAACAATGATCAAATATAATTTTTAAAAAGCACAAGCCTTATCACTCATATTTCAATAGGCTGGAATTAAAAAAAGCTCACACACAGAAAAAGCAAGACAATCTAGAATACTATAGATACACTTAAGTACACATCACCATAGTTAAATTTTATTAATAATGAATGCAGTTTTCAATTATGCAGAGCCTTCAGGAATGCATCCCTCATAAAAGGATGTCCGTATAAATGGCCAGTTTCTTTAGCCGTCATCCCACAAAACTATTTACCAGTTGCTTGGCTCCAGTGAAGAGCCTTAAGGCTGTCTCCCTCTGTTTTGCCCTGAGACCACCCAATTTGAAAATTTAGTAAAACTTCAAGCACTATAATCATCATCATCCACTATCTTTATTCTAAATGAATAAAATAACCTTAGGAAACACCAAATTAAACAAACTTAAAGAGTCCCTTTATTACAGAATTTCTCATTGTGACTCCTCAAGAGCAGTGTAAAGCATTTCCCAAAAGGAAATACACTTGGAAAGTGTATCACTTGGTCCCACTCACTGATTCCTACCCACTGCAAGGTGAGACCAGAGGCGCGCTGACTTAAGACGCTCTGCGTTCATATGGAAGGCGGTCCGGTTCATTTTCCAGCTTACACCAGATGAACAGCACAGCGTTTAATGAAGCGGCACGATTTTCCCAAGCCAAACATTTAAGGTCCAGTTTTGTTATTCTGTATCAATTACTTTGAGTTTCCATAAATAGCAGGGTTGAAATAAATTTAATCTTGCAGCATGAAGTATCATAAGCTACTTCAATCCATTTTAGGACACACAAAAATTTAACCAACAATTACATATTTCAGATTCAAGTATGAGAATTTTTTATAATCTACCACGTTGGATTAGCAAAACTACTTAATCCTTTTGCTTGGCTTTATTTTGAAAAGGCATGAACTTTAACACTGCTGTTGCTGCTGCTAAGTCGCTTCAGTCGTGTCTAATTCTGTGCGACCCCACAGACAGCAGCCCACCAGGCTCCTCTGTCCCTGGGATTCTCCAGGCAAGAATACTGGAGTGGGTTGCCATTTCCTTCTCCAATGCATGTATGCATGCTAAGTCGCTTCGGTCGTGTCTAACTCTGTGCGACCCTATGGACAGCAGCCCACCAGGCTCCTCCGTCCACAGGATTCTCTAGGCAAGAGTAACTCTTGAAGATTTGCTTGCTTTCTAACGAAGTGAAAATATTTGGTGTGAAGTATTTCACTTCAAATAATTCAACTGATACTGTTTTTCAGAAGAGTATTCTTTCACGAGCTCCACCAGCATCTCAAGTTTTCTTTAGTCTTATCCACTTTCAGATAAGAAAATCAACATGTTATCAATATATCAAATCTCACACACAGCAATTTAGAGGAAAAAACCATAAAACCCAAATAATAATCTCATTTAACAGATACACAATTACAAACTATAGAATGCCTAACAATTAAAAAATAAATCACACTGCCTAAAGTAGATTTCCTTTTTCAAGTACGAAGGTTGAAAATTATGAATCTCTTACCTAGTGATATCATACACCATAAGCGCTCCCGCGGCTCCTCTGTAGTAGCTTCGTGTGACAGCTCTAAACCTCTCCTGTCCTGCTGTATCCCAGATCTGCAGTTTGATTTTCTGGCCACTAACTTCAATTATTCTTGTACCAAATTCAACACCAATTGTGTGAGGACAGTCAGCCATAACTGTTCGGAAAGAAAAGAAATACAATATTCCAACTTGCAGAAAGCTTCAAATTAAGATCAACGGGAAAATGATCCACTAGAAAACCAAAAGACTCATTAATGCTTGTAGGCTCTAAACAGATTAAAGCTTGCACGCAAAGAAAAAAATCAGCAGAAACCCTTCAGTAAGGTGTCACAGGGATGTGACTGGAACAAGGCTTAGAAATTTCTGCAAGGAACCAAATAATAAATATTTCATGTTTTGCGGGCCAAAACACCTCTGTTACAAGGACTCCACTCTGCTAAAGCACAAGAGCAGCCACAGACAATACATCAAATAGGCACGACAGCATTCCAGTAAAATTTTATTTCTAAAAACAAGCAGTGCCTGGATTTGGCCCACAGGTCACTATTTGCTGACCTCTGGACTAAAAGAACCTGCTGATTAAAAATAAGGATTTTAATAAACTCTTCATACCAACATTGAACTATTGAGCCTTCTGACAATTCTTACCTAATAAATTAATGGTTTTAGGACTCTAGGAGTTTTCAAACAAGTATTTATTCTGTAAAATGTTACCAATACTTCAAAGATGGTCATGAAATTTAGTTATGTATTTATAATTATATATTTGCAAGTCTAATCCAATAGAACAAGTCTCTTAATCCTTTCTTTATAATTAGGCCACTGAAAACCTATATCCATTATTACTCCTCTACATACAGACTGCTAAACACTTCATAAAATGTTACATTAAACTAAAAAATGCCACAGAAACAATTTTAACTATTGGAAACAATTTCAACCATATATAGCCTATTAGTTACATAAAATAAAATGGCCCCTTCTCCTACCACCCAAGACAGAGTATCAGTTTGAATCTAAAATGACCAGTCATGAATGCAGAAAGAATTCCATTTTAAATATTTCCAATCTATTATTATTTAGTTATTAGCAAATGATATATGAGCACATTTCCCCTAGTAAGATAATTTCTATAATGGAAAATCAGAGAACAAAAAAAAAGATAATTTAAATTTGAAATTATAGTATATATTTTTATTTTTTAATAGTACATATTTTTAAAACAAGTTTATATCATCAAAAATCTAGTCAATCAAACTATATATGGCATAAAAAAACAACACTATACATACAAGTATATTCCATTTTGTCTGCACCTATTAAAAAAAAAATCACTTCCTAAAGACAAAAGTACATATATATATAGGGAAAGGTTGTATTTTATTGCATAGAATATACTGAAAATAACACTTTTTAAAAGGTAGGAAAGTGACAATAAGAATTTACCAATGTTTCATCTTACACATTGAACTTACACTTTTTTTCTGTAAATTGGTGAAGCAAGCAAGATTTTCCTACTCCCATGTCCCCTGTTTAAAAAAAAAAGTTTTAAGTGGTAATTACATTTCTCAATTTGATCCTCTTAAAATTATATGCAATGACTGCTACACCTCTTTTACCATATTACATCACAAACTTCTGGGCACTTAAAAGATTTTCATAATTTATAATGAGTTCAAAAGATCCTAAAGGTAGGTTTTCACTGTGATAATATAAATTGACTATTCCCAACCTTCACTGGTGGTAGAATTTGGTTATGAATTATGTCAATAAATAGATACCAGCTGGGATAAACTTTTTAACAGAGAAACTACTGTAATAGTGTTTTTTACTTTAAACTATTGCAACTTTTTGTTTTTTCCCTTAACCTATGCATAAAAGCCAAAAACTCCTGGGAGTGACCAACAGGGCAGCATATAACAAGCAGAAATAATGAGCTTTGGAAATTTGATTCACTAGATTCCATTTTATCTCATATTTCCTGTAGAATTTCACAAAAGAATGTGCATCACATGAAAATCGTAACAGAACAGGTATCATCTCTGAGTGTACTAACAGCAATTTAACCTTTGGTGAAGGAAGCATTACAATACAGCCACATAAGCTCAATATTAAACCAAACTAATATGAAGAATTAACAGAAAAATATGTATATTTCAACTTACTCTTACATATGGATAAACAGCATTGTCTTAATTTGAGCTAAATCTTCTTGAAAGTTGATTAAGTGAAAAACTACCACTATATTTCAAGTATCTTACCCAATTATTCTGAATTTTTATCAATTTTTGGAATCCAGGGGGCTCTGAGAAATTTCCTGATATTTTTGCAATGTATCAATGCTCCTAGGAAATGAATCTCATTCCCAGAATTAACTTTCAGGTAGTCCTCAAGAAAAAACAACATCACTTCAAAGGTAGCCAGCCAGCTTTGTACCCAAGGTCACAAAGCAACAGGTACATCACTGATGAAAAATAAATCCTACCAAAGGAGTTGTTAATTGTGCAGTGAAAAAGAAAAGTATTCACTTCCCCTGGAGTCCTATGTCAAGTATTAGCATATAAACATTTTGCATTTTAACCTTTGGAAAACAAGAGTGTAAGTTAAATAAACTTACCAATAATAATATATTTAAAGATGTAAGAGTAGTTGTATGGTGCAGTTGCCATGGTGGCACTAGAGACAGAGAAAACTGAGTTACTTCAGGGAGAAAGTATACATAAGTTATCCAAGCTGTATGTCCTGTGAAGATACATAAAACAAAGCACAGTGACTATAAACAAAATGTTGGTTACAGTATCAGAACTAAATTGCATTTCCCCAATCAATCAAATACACAAATTCTCTTGGATGAACACTGCTTCAACACTCTCATGTATTATCCACAGAAATAGAACATATATCAAAACAATTCCAATATTTCACTTTAGGAAATACCAGATAAGAAATGCTACTCTGGAAAATTTCGATCAAGGAAATCTTTATAAATTTAACTCTAAGTAGTATCATTATAAATAGTCCTCCTTCCCTGTTAAGGTCTCCATTGCTGTTAACTCATCAAGTCTGATGATCTATTTGTTTGGAACACTTTGATTTTACAACAGAATGTTATAAAAAGTAACCAACTTATAAACACAAAATAACCTTTTCACTCTACTTGAAATAATCATAGCATCCAAAGAAAAAGTAATTATTTCTAAGCAAAATGTCAGAAATAGAAACACATGAAATTGTTTTTCTTGTAGATTTTTTTTAAAAAGTCAATTATCGATAACTTCATAGTTCCTAATATAGTATTTGAAGGTTAACAATATACCAAATGCCTGCTATGGATTTTTCCAGGACTTAAGTGAAATAATGACATTGTGGTGGTAAAATTTGAAAGTTTATGTATTACAAGACATGTATGAAGATCACAGTTCATTTCTCACCCTCAGAGAAGACTTTAACCTAAAGAAACCTAATTTCTCTACTACTTTTAATAACTTTAAAAAAACCTCTCTCATTTATTCAAATGAATGTCTTGACTGTGTCTGACACTGTGCTAGGTCCTAGAGAAATAAGAGGTGAATTCTAATACTGGTAATAACTTACAATAAACTTTACTCCCCAATAAAACTGAAAGAAAAAAATTTATTCTCAAAGCAGTTTTCAGCTAAGATAAAAATTCTTTATAAATATGAAAGTTTAACCTCATTTTTTAAAAAACTGATTTTCCAGTATTTTTTTAATCTGGTTTTTACTGTTCTAGCCAACTGTCACATACACGAACCAGATACTTAACAGGATTGGGGAAACTCATTTACTGAAATTAACAGCTTACTACATGTTGTATTTCAAATAAAATTTCTAAGTAACTAATAAAATTTAACTTGCAGGAAAAGTACATATTTAAAATAAGTGAATTATTGTTATTAGGGAAGAGAAAGCTGTTAATTACAGTAAATCATCAGACAATCATTTCACACAATATAGTCTTCCTACTTAGCTGTATGAATTACATTCAACAGAACTGAGACATGCTGTAACACATTTATCATCAGTCACATCACAGAAAACTCCCTTGACCAGTTCTTTCAGAAAAGAAAGTGTTTCTAGTTAAAGTAACTGTGATTATGAACATCATACATTAGTATGATTGATTTCCTTTTTCCAGAAACAAGAATGACATTGGTCCTGAGGTTCAAACTGGTATTATTCAAAAAAATTTTGAAGACAAGGAAAAGAATCATCTCTCACAATAAGAATGATATTTAAAGGTTATTACTTTCTTCTTGGGCTGCATTCCCTTCCGGTTCCTCTCTTCTAATTCATTTTTAACTTCTCTTTTAAACTTCTTTTTCCCCATTCAAACTTGGGGAAAAGTAATTAGTCATCTTTAAATGACTGCTACTCTCATGGGTCTCCTCTGATGTTGCTGTGTCTTTTCTTTCTTCTAACTTGGTTATAGCTGTACATACTATGCTTCCTTTCATTTTATTATGTTAAAACTGTGGACTCAACAATCCCAGTTTCTACTTGAAATGCTCTGAAGGCTAATCATGAAATTATAAACCAATTATAGTTGTACTAATTTGTGTACCTGCTAATTAATCATACAAGCATTTGTTAATATCTCAGATGACTGATTTTGAAATTTTATTTCCAACCATTAATTAGTAAGCTATTTACAAATAACAGAGAATTATCACTATTTCAGACTGAAAGCCATCACCCTGGTTCCCCACCTCACCACCCAATTTTCTAGTTAAGTTTCTTAAAAATTACAATAAAAATCCTAAAAAGCAGAGTTAAAGGAGAACTAATTGCAGCAGACAGGCAGGCAAAACTATCAAGCACTGCAGCCACTAACACAAGGTTTAAAAGGACTCCCATAGTTTACTGACATAGTTCATGCAAAATTACGTATGTGCAGTAGACCCATGTTCAAGCGGCCCCTTTTAACTATGCTTGGGGCTTCCCTGGTGGCTAAGGTGGTAAACAATCTGCCTGCAACAGACACCTGGGTACCATCCCTGGGTTGGGAAGATCCCCTGGAGATCTACACTCTAGTATTCTTGCCTGGAGAATTCCATGGAGAGGAGCCTGGTAACCTATAGCCCACGGGGTCGCAAAGAGTCGGACAGGACTGAACACTCTCCCTTATTAATACTGTTTTAGCGAAAGATTTCTCCACCTCATCTTGTGAACATGAAACATATACCACTATTAAGGTCAGAAATATATTTAAATGGAGTATGCTACTAAATGAAACTCTACAACGGGTACCTTTTATTTTCACTTCACAATAGCACGGATCTATTTCCAGGCCAATACATATAGACCTAATGGTTACTAAATGCATGTTAAACACTAATCACGGTTGTGCCCAAATAGAATCACATTGTCTCCATCTACTGAATCAGACAGTGTTCCAAATAGAACTATACATATAAATGACTAGTTCTGAAATGTACAAATACAGAGGAAGGTAAGCACTTTCAAATACAGCACTTGTGGGAATCTGAAGTGCCAAAATATTTTGACTAAATAAAGTACATCGGTACTATGAGATGATACACATCTAATTGAAAAATCATTTAGATATATCTATTAACCAGGAAGCATATTCATGATTTTAAGTGGGAAAAAAAAAAAGCATGCTGCAGGGTTCCATGAGATAACATATACCCATTTTTAAAGACATACACACCCTCAATCCTATATGCATACAATATGGAAGGATACACATCAAACTGTAAAAAATTAACACATGGAATGAAAGAGAAAAAAGGAAAAGGAAAACTATTAACTTTCTTTACACATCACTAAGAAAGAAAGAAAGCAAAGTCGCTCGGTTGTGTTGACTCTTTGCAACCCTGTGGACTGTAGTCCACCAGGCTCCTCCATCCATGGGATTCTCCGGGCAAGAATACTGGAGTGGGTTGCCATTTCCTTCTCCAGGGGATCTTCCCAACCCAGGGATCAAACCCGGGTCTCCTGCATTGCAGGCAGACCCTCTGAGCCACCAGGGACACCCTTACATATCACTATAAGCATCTACTATATTCATTAGTAATACTCTAAAATATTAAAAGTAAAAGAAAAAGGACTGTTTAAATATTTTAAGCATTTTTACATATAACTCTAATACGAAACAAGAACAAACAAAAAAACCCCAGTCATAATACTTCCAACATTACTTCCACATGGGGAACATCATATGAAGTGACTCGTGATCAGATTCAAAAAACAAACACAAGGGGAATTCCCTGGCCATCCAGTGGCTTTCACTGCTGAGGGCCCAGGTTCAATCCCTGGTCGGGGGAACTAAGATCCCAGAAGCCCCCTGGTATGGCCAAAAATAAAAACAAAACAAAAAACATAAAAACTGGAAACAGCTCTAACTCCCAATAATGGAGTGTATTTTTTCATTTTCTTATGGTTTGACTCCTTGCTGTATTAACTTACACACTTGTCTAATGCTTTCACAGCTGTTACATAGCTATTTTATTCGACTCTTAGGACATAAGGTTTACTGTGGAATTTCTATGTAACCGATTCAAGACAACAAAGGAAAAAAGCAACCCCTAAATAAAAATATTCTGGAGGATTTAAATTCTGACCCTTGTTGTTTAAACTAAGTGAGGCTTTTTTATACATGAAAAATGCTGTTAAAAACACCTGAACCAAGATAAACTGCTTTTGTGATTCCAATATAAAAATATTTTTAAAATTATGTTAGGTTTTGACAATAATGATCAAAAAATACACATATATATATGTTTATATTTATATATGGGCCCTCCCTTCATGGAACTCAAGAAGAGAAGCACTCTGGTGTGCTTAGGAGACCACTAAAGTGGACTGCTACTTGATTTGTCAGTCAAGTGGACACAAAACTTTGGGAGTTAACCTATTAAACTAATCAAAATATGTGATCAATTTCCTGTCCTCAACCTTAAAGCAATCTCTGAAAATAACCCACTCATTTCCAAGACCCACCTAAAAATCACCTCAGTTTTGACAAGATATTTAATGTCACACTTTTTAATAAATTAATGTGGTAAGAAAAAAGTTGATTTCTCCAAGAAAGACTAATTATGATGGCATGCTGTGAACAGGAAATAAAGTAATATTGTACCTCTGTCCACAGAAAGAAAGTATTCATGAGAAAAACAAAACAAAACTAAAACCCTGCACTTAGAATTAAAAGGATCAGAAATAGTGAAAAATTTACTGAGAAAGGATGTCTGAGATTTGCTTCAAAATAATTTGGTAGATGGAAAAGAATCTAAAGTAGAGTGGAAGGACTTTCTTGGTGGCACAATGGGTAAGAGTCCACCTGCCAACGCAGGGGACATTGGTTCGATCCCTGGTCTGAGATGATCCCACATACCTGGGAGCAGCTAAGCCCACACACCAGGACTACAGAGCCCCTCGGCCACAGCTATTGAAGCCCGAGTGCCCCAGAGCCTGTGCTTCACAACAAGAGAAGCCATTGCAATGAGAAGTCTGTGCACTGCAACGAACACCCAGCTCAGTCAAAAATAAAAATAAATAGAATTTTTAAAAGTAAATAAAAAATAAAAATAATAGAGTGGATACATGTGTATGTATAACAGACTCACTTTTCTGTACAGCAGAAACTAATACAACATTGTAAATCAACTATACTCCAATAAAAAGTTTTTTAAAAATAATAATTTGGTGGAGAGGGTACAAGTATATATAGATGAAATAAGACTGAGCACTGTTGACACTGGATAATGGGTATATGAAAGCTCAATATACTACTCTATTTTGCATATGTTTAAAACTATCTAGAAGAAAAAGTTTCTTAGAAATGTAGTATCTTTGATACCTCTACTTGTACACTGCTGTATCCAGTAATGCACAGTACTCTTAATCACAAAAAAGTTTCAAGTTTAAAAAAAATGAAACATATCTCAGTAGCCCTAGTTTTAAAGTAACTTATTTGCCTTACACAAAGTTTCCTCTAATTGTATACTATCTCACTAAGATTATGCAAAGATATTTAATACTGTGCAAGGCTGCAATATGCACAACAATGAAATTTAACATGAAATGTAAAAAAAAAGTTTTTAAGTGTAGCTTTAATTCCAAGGGAATTTTTTAGGTTATTAAAATTCTAAAGGTTTTACATTTTTACAGTAACTGCCATTTACTGAGTGCCTAATATATGTCAGCTACTTTATGAGCAATCTCTAATTCTAAAAACTCACTTTACAAATAAGGGAACCAGCTCAGAGAGGAGATACATCCATGGTCATATACTACTAAAGGGAAAGCTAAGATTAAGGCTCAGATCTAACTCTACAGCTCTCCAAAGCCAGGTTTCTCTCACTCACTCAACAAATATTAGACACTCACTACTAGCCTGGCATTGTCAGAGACAATGGGAACTGACCAAACTTCAAGCAATGTGCTAAGGGTTTTAAACCCCACTTAATCTTCACAACAACTCTAAAATGTGGCTACAGTTATCCCTTGTATGGATAAGGACCCTTAGTCTGAAGAGGTGAAGTAACTTGCTTGAGGTCACTAGAAAGTGGCAGTATTGGAGAGGAAACCCTCCAAAACTCCTAACCACTACAAGTCTCAAAGGCATGACCAAGAAAATGGGTGTAAGCAGAAAACTGAAGAAAAATTCTGCAAAGTCTTGAGGAATGGGGGAGTGGGAGCTGGCTTACTGCAAGGTCACGTTTGTCCTCGACAACCACACCGAAATACTGGGCAGTTCTGACAGGAATGAAGCGAGCAGCAAACTTCGCAGGACTTCAAATCTGGGCTCTGGACACTTGCTGTGGGACCACCAGGAAAGCATCTGCTCTCTGGGAACTCCAGTTTCTTCTTCAAATATAAAACGGAAATCTTGTCATCTATCCTCTGGGGTTTGAGAATGCGAACTAGCAGTGCAGTGGCCGACAGACTTTGGGTTATCAAGGAGAAATCAGCTGTTATCCAAACGCAAACATAGGAAAAAGGGATTTAGGCGGTAGCTACATTTTCAGTGGTCACGTCTGTACCCCTGGCCTAACCTCAGTCTGCATGCACCAATCGTTAAGCAGCCACATCGACTTCGACACCTCGGTTTCCTCACCTGGGAGATGAAGACCCTCCACTCCCCACGCAGAGCAGTCTGAAGCGAGCTAAACCTGCGGGTCTAGACACCTCAAATCCGTGTCCACCACACTGTAAATAGCAAACCACCGAAACACACTTGGCTCCGCCTTCTCTGCTTCAATTCTAGAAAGGCCAGAAACTTTTTGTCCTCGTTATTCCAGACGCTACCTACGATCGGGATCTTACAGGGTGCCACAGACACCACAGAGCTTCCCCCAAACCAGAACCTCGCCGCGAGGACCCCCAGACCCCCGCCCAGCCCGAGTCCACGACAGTCTACCCCCGCCGGCAAGGACGCCGGAGTCGCTCCAAGACGCCAGCGGGGCTCCGGGCGGCCGCCTTCTGTGCTCGAGGCTCGTCGTGGCCTGCGGGCCAGGGGACGCCACGTCCGGGGCTCGCTGCAGGGCGGCACGGCCCGAGCGGACAGACCCGGCGCGGGGAGGTCGGCGGCGGCGGCGGCAAGGAGATGGGGGCCCGCGGGAGGCGCGAGTCGGCCCAGGCCGGCCGGAGAGGCGGGGAAGGCGACGCCGCGCACGGCCTGCCCCGCGCCGCGCCCGGAGCCCGCCGCGGGGCGGGGAGCCCCGGGGCTCCGGCGGGCGCCCCCGCACGGACTCCTGTCAGGCCCTGCGCCGCGGAGCCCACAGCCGACCCCGGGCTCGCGGCGGCCCGCGCCCGCGCCCCTGACCCCGGGAGAGCCCGGCGAGGAGCCCCCAGCCGGCCGGCCGCCGCGGAAGGCCTGGCTCACCTGGGGGGCTGCTGGTGGCTGGGCAGCTTTCCGGGCGGCAGGGGGGCGGCAGGACGAGGAAGAGGAAGGCGGGCGCGGCGGGCGAGGGGCGGGCGCGGCCGGCCGAGGCGCGGGCAGGCAGCGGGCAGGCCGAGGAGCTGCACACGCGCTGGCGGCGGTGGCGGTGGCAGCGGCGGCGGCGACTGCTCCCGCGGTTCCCTCAGGATCTTCCTCGGGCTGGTCCAAGATGGCGGCGCTCGCTGCACAGGGTTTCCCGTCACCCTCGCAATGGGTCGGACCACAAAAGAAGGGGGGAGGAGGATGCGCGCGCAGCTGGAGGAGCCGGAAGCGGGTGGGCGGGGCCCGGCCCGTTGGCCACGCCCCTTCCTTAGTCCTCCCCTCTGGACTCGTCGCGACGCCGCCGAGCCCGCCCCGCGGGTCATCGCGCCAGAAGGGGCGGAGGAAAGCACTCACGCGCAAGCGCAGTCTCGTGTCCTCTCCTCCTGGGGAAGCTACTGCGCAGGTCCGCGTAGGACTTGCTGAAGTCCGTCTGGGTCTTGCAGGTCTAGGATTGTTGCTGTAGAGACTGCTTTACTTTTTACTATTTTTACTGTCAGCAACTGTCGCTTAATGGACGCTTGCCGTACACCGGCCGCTATGCTAAGCACACATATACTGCATTCATTCAACATGTATGTATTGACCGATTCGTACCTAACGGTGAACATGCTAGGTCCCTGTCCAACAGCCCCAGGAGGTGCATATCCCCATTTTACTGATGGCAAAACTTAGGCTCAGACTGAGAAAGTCACTTGTCCAAGATCATGCAGCTAGGAAATTACACTTTCTGCTCAGTTTCACCTCTGTCCCTTACAGCCTCCCTTTGAGGGATACCTTTAATGAAAGAGAACTTGTGATATTTTTCAGAATTTGGCCACCACCTACCCTCTTCAGTGGCCACAGGACTGGAAAAGGTCAGTTTTCATTCCAATCCCAAAGAAAGGCAATGCCAAAGAATGCTCAAACTACCGCACAATCGCACTCATCTCACACGCTAGTAATGGAGAAGGCAATGGCACCCCACTCCAGTACTCTTGCCTGGAAAATCCCATGGACAGAGGAGCCTGGTAGGCTACAGTCCATGGGGTCGCTAAGAGTCGGGCACGACTGAGCGACTTCACTTTCAGTTTTCCCTTTCATGCACTGGAGAAGGAAATGGCAAGTCGGACACGACTAAAGCGACTTAGCAGCAGCAGCACATGCTAGTAAAGTAATGTTCAAAATTCTCCAAGCCAGGCTTCAGCAATACGTGAACCGTGAACTTCCAGATATTCAAGCTGGTTTTAGAAAAGGCAGAGGAACCAGAGATCAAATTGCCAACATCTGCTGGATCATCGAAAAAGCAAGAGAGTTCCAGAAAAACATCTATTTCTGCTTTATTGACTACGCCAAAGCCTTTGACTGTGTGGATCACAATAAACTGTGGAAAATTCTGAAAGAGATGGGAATACCAGACCATCTGACCTGTCTCTTGAGAAACCTGTATGCAGGTCAGGAAGCAACAGTTCGAACTGGACGTGAAACAACAGACTGGTTCCAAATAGGAAAAGGAGTACGTCAAGGCTTTATATTGTCACCCTGCTTATTTAACTTCTATGCAGAGTACATCATGAGAAACACTGGGCTGGAAGGAACACAAGCTGGAATCAAGATTGGTGGGAGAAATATCAATAACCTCAGATATGCAGATGATACCACCCTTATGGCAGAAAGTGAAGAAGAACTAAAGAGCCTCTTGATGAAAGTGAAAGAGGAGAGTGAAAAAGTTGGCTTAAAGCTCAACGTTCAGAAAACTAAGATCATGGCATCTGGTCCCATCACCTCATGGGAAATAGATGAGGAAACAGTGGAAACAGTGTCAGACTTTATTTTTGGGGGCTCAAAAATCACTGCTGATGGTGATTGCAGCCCTGAAATTAAAAGACGCTTACTCCTTGGAAGGAAGGTTATGACCAACCTAGATAGTGTATTGAAAAGCAGAGACATTACTCTGCCAAGAAAGGTCCATCTAGTCAAGGCTATGGTTTTTCCAGTAGTCATGTATAGATGTGAGAGCTGGATGGTGAAGAAAGCTGAGCGCCGAAGAATTGATGCTTTTGGACTGTGGTGTTGGAGAAGACTCTTGAGAGTCCATTGGACTGCAAGAAGATCCAACCAGTCCATCCTAAAGGAGATAAGTCCTGGGTGTTCATTGGAAGGACTGATGTTGAAGCTGAAACTCCAATACTTTGGCCACCTCATGCGAAGAGTTGACTCACTGGAAAAGACCCTAATGCTGGGAAGGATTGAGGGCAGGAGGAGAAGGGGACGACAGAGGATGAGATGGCTGGATGGCATCACCAACTTGATGGACATGGGTTTGGGTAGACTCCGGGAGGTGGTGATGGACAGGGAGGCCTGGCGTGCTGCGATTCATGGGGTCGCAAAGAGTCGGACACGACTGAGCGACTGAACTGAACTACCCTCTTCCAGCTTAGTCTTCTGTATCACCTCCCTCGAAAGTTTAGTGCACACCCATGCAACACCGCATTCTGACTTTCGTGGGCCCTGGGCACTTTTGCTTTGTGCTTGTGGATATATGTTGGCTTAAAACTCAACATTCAGAAAACTAAGATCATGGCATCTGGTCCCATCACTTCATGGCAAATAGATGGGGAAACAATGGAAAAAGTGACAGACTTTATTTTGGGGGGCTCCAAAATCACTGCAAATAGTGACTGCAGCCATGAAATTAAAAGTCACTTGCTCCTTGGAAGAAAAGTTATGACCAACCTAGACAGCATATTAAAAAGCAGAGACATTACTTTGCCAACCAAAGTCCGTCTAGTCAAAGCTATGATTTTTCCAGTAGTCATGCATGGATGTGAGAATTGGACTATAAAGCTGAGCACCAAAGAAATGATGCCTTTGAACTATGGTGTTGGAGAATACTCTTGAGAGTCCCTTGGACTGCAAGGAGATCCAACCAGTCCATCCTAAAGGAAATCAGTCCTGAATATTCATTGGAAGGACAGACACTGAAGCTGAAACTCCAATACTTTGGCCACCTGATGCGAAGAACTGATTCATTTGAAAAGACCCTGGTGCTGGGAAAGATTGAAGGCGGGAGGAGAAGGGGACGACAGAGGATGAGATGATTGGACAGCATCACTGACTCAATGGACATGAGTTTGGGTAAACTCCAGGAGTTGGTGATGGACAGGGAGGCCTGGCGTGCTGCAGTCCATGGGGTTGCAAAGAGTCAAGACACAACTGAGCAACTGAACTGAACTGAACTGTGGATTTATGTATTTATGTAATATGTAATATTTGTTTAATATATAGTTCATACTTTATAACTGCATTGATATACAGATGAATAAATTGTTATATAGCAAGTCATTTTCTTCAGATGAATAAATTGTTATATAGCAAATCATTTTCTTCAACCTAAAAGTTAATTTTTCTCTTCTGATTTTGAAAGAATTTAAAAGATTTTGTAGACCCCCTAAAAATATTGTGGACCCTAGTCACTGTGTCTCCTGTACCTAATGGATAAGCGGGCCCTGCCTCAGTCCACCAAAATGAAATTCAAGCTTGCTTTGGGTATTGAAAACCTTTCATAAGCTAGTTCTGTCATGGGCAAGCGAGATTTCATTGGAAAAAAATGTATTGGAATTTATAAGTAACTTTTTTTTTTTCCTAGAAAGACTTGAGAGTGAATCTCTGCTCTACAACTTACTGATGATATCTTTGGGCATGTCACTTGAGTTCTCAGGTCTTCAGTCTCCTCAAAACTAAGAATAATAATAATTATATATACATATATCACATGAGTCTTTGTGAAAATTAAATGAGATAATATATGCAAAATGCTTGGCATATGAGAATTTAATATGTGGGATTGTTATTGCATAATGGGGCTTCCTGGTGGCTCAGAAAGTAAAGAATCTGCCTGTGATGCCAGAGATCACTGCCTCAGGAAGATCCCCTGGAGAAGGGAATGGCTACCCACTCCAGTATTCTTGCCTAGAGAATTTCATGGACAGAGGAGCTTGGCAGGCTACTGTCCATAGGGTCGCAAAGAATTAGACACGACTGAGCCTCTTTTTATTTCACTATACTTGATAATCTAATATAAAGTAATATTGAAATCCACTCCAGCCCTATAGGTCTATGCTTCTATTCCTATATTCTTTAATTCCAATAAATATAATTTGTTTGTAGTCACAGTTTAACATCTCTGAAGTCAAATTTGCCTGTACCAAATAAAGGAGAAAGCTGTGAACCAATTGACATTTCTTGTCCAGCTACTAACTTGTGCCTGGCTAGTAAGTTTCTGTGTTCACAATTGTCATCAGAACTGAAACCGCTAATGCTTATTGAGGGCTTCCATGGTGACTCAGTGGTAGAAAATCCCAGGTGGACTGGGGTTTTATCCCTGGATCAGGAAGATCCGCTGGAGAAAGAAATGGCAATCCACTTCAGTATTCTTGCCTGGGAAATTCCATGGACAGAGCAGCCTGGCGGGCATGGTGGGGGGGTCACAAAAGAGTCTGACACAACTTGGCGACTAAACAACAACCACCATGCTTATCGAATCCTCACTGTGTTCCAGAAACTGCCCTAAGAATCACACATATTTCCTTATTTGTTACTTACAACATCCTCATGAAGTCAGTGCTCTACGGGTCTAAAGTCACATAAGTAAAAGTTTGTCCTGGGATTTGAACTAAAGCACACGTGACCTCAGATCCCCCATCCTAGGCACTGCTTTGTACTTCATTGTTTATTTGCGCTTGTAGCACCTTAAATGTAGATCCCTAAGGTTGCTTAAGTTTGTGTCAAAAGCATTACATTGATGCTGCATTGAAGAGAAACATTGTTGTGAATCCAGAATGCCTATCATGTGCTAAGCAATGCAATTAAACACAGTAGAAATTTTCAATTCTTGTAATAATTCACAGAATTTCCAAAGTAGGAAGAGGCTGTGTTTCACTAATTGCAGCATAATTAAGACGAAATGTCCCTTGGATGACAAACATTTGTCAGTGTTTCTGTTAACTTTTTCTTTAAAAAAACAAAGCAAAACACTGTTTGTATGAAAAGAGTATGCACAAAATATTCAGCACTGTTTGTGAAAGCAAAAGACTAGAGACTATCACTAGAAAACTGTTATAAATTTTAGTACGTCCATATTGTGGAATATATGAAGCAATAAGAAAGAGGCACTTGTACATGTCCTAATATAGAACAATCTCTAGGAAATACTTCAAGTGAAAAAAACAAGATACGGAAAAGTAAATAGCATGCCAACGTGTATTAAATTATAAAAGGAGAGGAAAATAGACATATATCCTTGTGTAAGTGGACAAGGAGAGAGCTTTTTCCTATTGTCCTGAAACTGCTGCTGAAACCCAAATCTGAACCAAGAAGACCCTAAGGAGCCCACATTCTCCATTTAAGGAGCCACCAGTGGCTGGAACCAGCTGTCTCCCAGCAGGTCGAAGAGCCCTTACTCTACCAGCCCCTCATCAATCCCGATTCTACTTCTCCCCACCCATTCCCCATTCCCACCCATCTCCCCACAGACAAAATACTACCACTGGTCAGTGGAAAGAAGGGATGGAGAGATGGGAGGAAAGCCAGGCTTAAAGACAAGTACGGTTTTCTGAAGAGAGACCCAGCTCTTCCCTCTCCCTCCATGCGAAGGGGTGGACGGGGGGAGTTGCAGTCTCTAAGACCCAAGAGAGAAGGGCTCAAGAGAATCATTAGTGAAGAGTGGGCATGCCTGCAGGGGGAGGAGGAGATTGGCAGCCCCCAGATGTCTGTCACTTACTAGTCTGCTCTGCCCATTGCTTCCCAAGAAAAGGAGACTGCAAGTGGGGAGAGACCACCTGGAAGGGGACTTTGGATGACACGGTGGAGGGCTCTGGGTGGGAGAAGACTGAAGCTGGGGTCGCCGTGCTCACACACCCCTTAACGTCCCCATCTTAGACTGAGTAACACGAGCTGGCAGTCAACTGGAAGATAAAGCCACTGTGTGAGGGCTCACGCCTTCCTAGAGGAGACGCGCAGGAGCCCTCCAGGTACCGATTCTTTGTCCTGTCTGCGTGTTCTCGTTTCATTTACACCTGTATAATTTCTTTTGTAAAAATAGATGTTATTCTAGCCTTTATCTTTTCCCAGAGCCCAAAGATTAAAGTTCGTTTTCAGATCTCTCTATTTGTTGTTTAGTTAAACCAAATTGATTCATCTCCTTGTTGGTTTTATAGGCTTAATTTTATTTGTTAATTTTCTTCACATGTTTTAGAATTTTGATGCATAGTCTTATCTTGGATTGTACATTCTTTTTCCTCTCTCCCTCTCTTTGCTCACCCCATTTTTATGTAGTGGTTTTGGAATTGCCATCAATCCAGAACCAAATATTAAAATATTGATGTCCCAGTCCCTGAGGTAATATTGAAGATACAGGAAAAACAATACAATTTGTATTCTAATGTCTATTACCATGTGTTACCTAATTTTAAAAAAGCTAATATATATTCAAATGTAGTTGATTAATTTCCAGTGATACATAATTCAATTGAATAAGGATGAATAATTTTAAAATGCTAGTTTAATCAAAAAAGAAGTGGCAATTTATGTACTGCACTCCAAAATTTGGCAGACTGACCAAGAAATGAAAATTAAGCCCATGGGATTCTTTAGTCTCTGGATATGGAAAATTATTAGATTCAAATTTATGGTGCAAAAGAAAAGTGATGTACAAATGTAAAGATAAGTACATGCTATATTGAATTGTAAAAGAAATTTTGTGACTATTAACATATCCACCCCACACCTTATGGGGGCTTCCCAGGTGGCGCTAGTGGTAAAGAACTTGCCTGCCAATGCAGGTAGACATGAGATTCAGGTTCGATCCCTGGGTTGGGAAGATCCACTGGAGGAAGGCATGTCAACCCACTCCAGTATTCTTACCTGGAGAATCCCATGGACAGAGGAGCCTGGCAAGCTGCAGTCCATAGGGTCGCACCCCTACAATATAATCCTCTGAAGTCATAGCTTATGAGGGTGTGTTTGCATGCATGCTTAGGCATGTCCAACTTTTTGCAACCCCAAGGACTATAGCCCGCCAGGCCCCTCTGTCCCTGGAATTATACTGGCAAGATTACTGGAATGGGTTGTCATTTCCTCCTTCAGGGGATCTTCCTAGCTTAGGGATCAAACCCAAGTCTCCTGTGGCTCCTGCATTGGCAGGCAAGTTCCTTACCACTGAGCCACCTGGGTAGCCCCTTATGAGGGTGTAACAACAGAAATCATGTAAGATGAAAGACGTACTTGAAAATAGCTTAGGAGAGCTGTCTATGGAAAACAGGTTTATTGCCCCTAGATTTTCCTCCAGTATTTGATCTGATAGCCTTCTCTTTGGTTGACCACCAGAAGTGGGTGGTTTGGATTTAGAGCCCATGTTCCATGAGATAATATGCATCTTTGAATGTTAGAATCACACTCAGTATGGCAAAATGACAACACCATGAAATCCACATGAAAACTAAGATCTGGTAAGAAAATGGCAGATTCAGCTCTTTCATCACATGCTTTCTCCAAAGCATGCACTTATTTAGAAAACGGGAAGGCAGAGTGGTATCTGAATTTTCTTTATTGCTTTGTTGACCTTGCACATTTCGTTGGAGATAATGTAAGTGGAGAACATTGGTGATGTGATACAACTGGGCTGAACATGGTAAATCTCTCCATGGCAGGTGCTGTCAGGAGCTAAGCTCTTATACTCAGTGCAAGTCACAACTTAGCATCATACAGTTTCATAGATATGGGCAGAGGATATGAGACTTCTGGGTCAGCATGAGCATCAGGGACTGGGTGTCAGGAACCCTGAGCTTAGGGAAATCAAATCTCCTGTAGTGGGGAGTAAACCTTTCTGTCCTTGGCTCTGGAGGGAAGGCCTGTATCTTCGAAGACCATTTGCTCTACAGCCATCCATGTAAAGATAGTCTGGGACCAACAAGCGTCAGTGCCTCTGCTCACAAGATGCACAGAAACAGAGAAGAGCCGCCGAAGGGAAGGCTTTGTGTTCATAGCACTATGTTTGGTGGGAGGGGAGAGTGAGCAAAGGGTTTGCTGTGGAGGAAAGAAAACGGTTTGGGGAGGCACACTGACCCTAGCTCCATTCCTATGTATCGATTTATTTTTGACTGCACCGAGTCTGCGTTGCTGTGCGCAGGCTCTCTGCAGCTGCGCAAGCCAGGGATGCCCTCTGAATTGCGGTGTGTGGGCTTCGCACTGAGGCGGCTTCTCCTGTTGCGGAGCACAGTCTCTAGGGCCTTTGGGCTCAGGAGTTGGGACGCATGGCCTGAGTTGCCTCTTGTCATATAGAATCCCCCCGACAGGGACTGAACCTGTGTCCCCTGCGTTGGTAGGTGGAGTCTTAACCAGTGGACCACAAGGGAAGTCCTAGCATAGCTTTTTATAAGCTAAATGACCTTAGTCAAAGCACTTAACTTCTCTGAACCTCAGTGTCATAATGGGATAATAGATCTTCCCCCATACAGCTGTGGTTTAAATCAAGTAGGAAAAAGTAACAGAAAGAATTAGTCACAGTATTTGGAATATCCCAAGCGTTCCACAAATGCCCACTCTTTCTATCTTTCCCTCATCCACTGATTTCCTCGGATATGTGAATCAGATGCGGTTAGGCCTCTGCCAGAGCCTTAAATCCCTCCCCCTAATTGAGAAGGAAATTTTTGGGTCCCTTCTTGACTTAATTAAGATACATGGGTTCAGATGTTGTACTTAAGAGACCCCAAAATGATAATGGATTTCACAAATGAGAAGTTTAAGGCCTCTGGCACATAGATGTTTGCACGGTACAAGGGCTACTATGGCAGCTTGCTCATGACATTTTTTAAGCTCTTCCTTGATGGTCGCACTGCCAATCAAATATATAGTTTTCATCTCATGGTTCAAAATAGTTATTCCAGCTGCCAAATCCTGTCTCGTTCCAGCCAGCAGAGGGGAGAAAAAGAAGTGGATGGCACAAACCCTCCCTTTTATATGATCCAGAAGTTGTGCTTATCACCTCTGCTCACATCTCATTAAGGAGTCAGGTGGCCACACCTCGCTGTGAGGGAGGCTGGGAAATTCAGCTTTTATTCTGGGGAGGGTTGTTAAAAATAGAGGAAGGAAAGAGTGATCTTAAGAAACAACTGGCCATCTCTTCCCCACCACCCTTCTCTGCTCAGGGGAGGGCAGGCCTGAGAGCTGGGTTCACACTCTGAAGCCACCAAGGCAGGCACTGGAGCCGGTAGTCGGTCAGGAAACACTCCCATCGGTGTAACTCCCTCAGGGAGACTCTGAGCGAACAGCATCCCATTTGCCTTGCCCGAGTTCTGAAAAAGTTGAGCAATAAAACAAAGAGAAGCAGAGGGAGGCCAAAAGATCACCTTGATTTCTGACATAAGGTTGGAGAAGCCGCTTTTAGATTGGTAGCCAACAGTGAATCCCAAAGCTGGGCTGTAAAGACTGGGGCCAGCT